>NW_020837948.1:14620413-14728864 GCF_003676395.1 Aethalodelphis obliquidens
CTGGGAGGCCCGTTTGGATAAGAAACACATGGTCTGCCTGGTTTTTCTTTCAAAGAAAATGAGAAAGCCTTTGGACCACTAATTCTGCAACCCCTTTCGAGTGCTACATTCCTCAAAGGAAACCCGAGTGGAATTTTGTACCCTCACCCTGAAGCCATCCAGTTTGTTGCTAGCTGCTCACAAATCTAACTTCCCGTTTCAGCTGAAAAAGGTCTTTAGTTATTTTAAGCAAAGGACATCAGAAGGAAATAATATGTTTCTACCTCATTTCTCCATCCACCGTTTTCCTGTCCTGGGTACTAATCCACACAGTTACTTGTCGTCCAAAAAAATACTTAATGTTCCACATGCCAACTGCCGAGTGGTAGCATTGTCCCACCAAACGTTCCGTGTTTGTGTTGGTATTAGAATTAGCCATTTCAGGGTCTGTGGTGGGTACAGATCAGATTTTGGTCGTTTGCGTTGTATGTTTTCACTCTTGGGAGAATTACAAGGCAAGCTGGAAGGATGCTGAAATGTTGAGTCAGGTCTTCTTTCCCTGGAAAGAGGGGTATAAAACACACCCTGATGATGAGCAGCAATTAACAGTGCATTACTTTCTGGAAAAGACTTCAAGCTGGCTGCCCTGCAGGTCAGAGTCGATAAAGACTGAGTTACTAACAATAGCCTTTCTCTCCTGCTGAAGCCTTGGACTTAACCCTAACTTCATCAGACATGAGAAGAAGAGAATCATGTGAACAATGGGAGTCTTGGAGGTTGACTTGGGCCTAATGCTCAGGGGCTGTAAAAGCTGTCAGAGCGTTTGATCCATCGGCTCTCACGCCTTAGTCCCCAGTGCAGAGCTCCAGCGGTCCAGCCTCTTCTCAGAGGCTTGATGTGCCACCTGGGGTCAGAACTTATCAGCCTGCGGGGCTAATGTTTCAGAGGAGGCCAAAGTGCAGTCAATAATTTATACGGAAATTTGTGCTCAGAGTTGCAAGGAAAGCAAGTTTTGACTCGAATTCTTGTTGGTCCAAAAAAGAAGTCCAGGTCAACTGAAAATATTCCTGCTAACATCATTGTTGCGTGTATTAATACCATTTAAGGCAAACTTTAATTGAAGAAGAGAATTCGAATCGTCATGGGATATATCTATTTAGCATTTATCATGTGGAGCTAAATTTCAGAATCAGTAGGTGAAGTGGGGAAGGAAACACTGGCAGTTTGGAATTTATTAAAAAGCAAAAGCCAATCACCCCTAGGGTGTAATCATATGACTTTGGAAACTAATGAAGTATCCTTGGGGAGTGTCGGTTTACAGGCTCTAGAATTGAGGTCGGTGGTACTGACAGCATGGAGAGAAACGTTAGGTAATATCAAGGGCTAGAGGAGATACAGGTATCAGAGAGGAATTAGGTTTCAGTTAGATGCCTTGAATCCTTCATCTGGTTTGCAGAGAAATGTCACCCAAAGTTAGCCGAGATGGCTGCGCGTGACTGTGTATGCGGGAGTGTGTCTACAGCACCTCTGTGTCCACGTAAACACATGTATTTATACACACGGTATATAGAAGCAGACAGCCAAGCAGTGACACCGAGCGAGGATGGTCAATCAATAACCAGCTAAGTTTTGTTCTGCTCCAGCAAAACGATGACTTGCTCCAGTAAGTGCTAACAAAGGCCCTTTTCCCTGTGCTCTGCTCTGGGAGAGAGCACTGTTAGTCACGCTTCATTAGGCTTGTTTACAGAAAAGAGCTGGTCTCTAAGCACGTTATTGAAATACTTGTAACTCTGTGGGGCTGTTTTCTTCCCTGAAAGATAAGAACTTTGGAATGTGGGATGGGGGAGGGTGGGAAGGCAGCCTCTGACCATTGTCATGAAAACTGGTCTGCTCAGCTGGGGTCGGAAAGATGAGTTTGCATTTAAGCTCTATCTGCATCCCCCGTCTGGTTTCTGTTGTCGAGGTACCGGGGACCTTGAAATTTGCTTTTTGGTAATTTAGACAGATGTCGGGTGTTCCGTTCGCTGTTCCTGAAATCTTGATGTGAGGTTTCCCTACCCCAATTCAGAGAGGAGGCTTCAGGGATTTAGAACTGCATTTCTCAGTGGCTTTACTATTGAGTGCTGAAATGAGGAAACGTTTGTTTTAAACGGTGGATGTGGTAGGAAGGATGACTTTTTATTGGTTGAAACTGGTGGTAGGTATAGAAGTAATAAAAGTTCTTTCTTAAAACCTTGAAGTATAGTTGATTTACAATGTTGTTTTAATTTCTGTATACAGCAAAGTGATTTGGTTTACATCTATATATATTCTTTTTTTAAATATTCTTTTCCATTGTGATTTATCATAGGATATTGAATATAGTTCTCTGTGCTATACAGTAGGACCTTGTTGTTTATCAAGTAATAAAAGTCCTTAGTATTGGAATTTGCAGCCCCTAAGATTCTCAGAGATAGATAGATACACCACATGTTCAATAATCGGGGTCACCAGGAATACAGGATAATTAGTACAGATGCCCATATCTGAGGTTGCTTCCCCTGGAAGCAACACAGGAGGCCCTGCTTGCTGCTGGCTGTATTTCCCAGTGGGGGATCCTTAGTACGTTGGCATCTCCCTCCATTCTTCAGTGGGTGGACCTCAGTTACAGGAAGAGTCCAGAGGTGAGAAAGCCAGAGTTCATTTGCTGAGTGACTATTTTGTGTCAGTATCCTGTTAATTGCTTTCCACAAATTACACCTTCTCTGATATTCATATTATTCCTACTCTGTAGATGGGGAAACTGAGGCTCTGAGAGGTGTAGTTCAGGATGAAGCAGCAACGAAGTGGGCTTTGAGCCTGGTGGGTCTGTCTCCAGAGCCATCTCTCTAGGCGTTTAGGCTGTTCCGTTCCATCCCCGGTCACTCTGAGTCTTTCTTCTTCCCTTGTCCAGTCCTTGAAGTAAAATAGACTGCAGACTGAGCTTGATTAGACTTAAGCCTTCAGTTTATTTATTTTTTTCGATTACATTCAGAACCTGAGCCATAATTATGTGGCTTCACTTACCAGAGGGTGTGAATTACCTCCCATGCTGCCTGCTGGCCATGGCCACCTCCAGGTGTGAGCAGGGAGGGTCCCCAGTGACAGAAACCTCACTTATCCCATTGCCTTAAGTTGCGAGGCTGGCTCTGGCTTCTCTGACGTCCACGTTCCTCATTTCCTTTTTAGATGTGCAAAGATGGTGAGTCTTAGGGGACACACAAAATACACCCCTTTGTATGCCAGATACATCAGAGCCTTCCCATTGACGTACACACACACACACACACACACACACACACACGATTGAGAGAGGCAGTTCCTTGTTTTTCAGCTGCTGTTGTAAAATGCTATTTTAAATTTCAGCAAGTGGAATAATAGCAGAGTGATCATTTCCAGTAAATGCTGTTGGCCTTTGTAAAGAATGGCTTGTTCAGAGGTTTTATGATTTACGGGGACACAGCTGGTGGCCAGCAGAGCTGTAGGAATGTGTGCTCTCCTGGGCCCAGTAGAGCTGCAGATGAAAAGGGCCCAGAGCTGGCACAAAAGCAAATAAGCGCTCTGGCTTTAAATAAAGCATCATAATTTATATGAAGCCTGGCTCTTCAGTCCCAGGGAGATACATGCATCAGTAGCAGCTTTTTGATATGAGCATAATTGTCAGTTGGTTCCCACTGTCTCCTTATATCTCAAGGAACTGGGGATGGTAAGAAATTACTTTAAAAATGCAGTCCTAAAATCTCTAGTTGTGTTAACGCAGATTCTGACAAGCAATTCGCTAGCATTTAAATCTGAAACTGCTAATTACCCACCGAGATTGATCTACAAGAGGTCTGTGAGGAAGACAGGTGATGAGAGGTATTGGGAGAACGGATGCCTTCGTAACCCTTCCCCGAGCCTACCCCCTTCCCCAAGTGTGTGAGGGTTTTCAGTCTTAGATTTTATTTCCTTTGCATCTTTCAGTTTCGTTCATCCCAGTGATTACTTTGCCTCCCCTCTTGCCCCGTCCTCTGCTGCTCCTGCCACGGGGGAGCATTGGGCATGAAACAGACTGCGGCCTGCAACAGGAAACAGGGACAGGACAGGTATCTGTTAAATGACCTTTCAAATTCATGGCTTCCTGCGCCTTCCTTCTTCCTTTTAGCCCTAAGAACACTCTCTTTTAGGGGCAGTGGTGTAGAGGGGAAGGTTCTGCCTTCAGTATAGTTTATTTGTGGCCTGGTTTTGCTGTTCTATTTACCTGTTTTTCAAGTTGCAGAAACAGCATTGTGGAGATCCTGGATGCAGACGTTGTTAGCTGAAAAGATCCTGTAATTAATATTAAGTGCAGGAAACAACTGGGCCTGATGATTTGAAAGGCCTGCATTCTTCCAGTTGCTTATCTTCAGTGGCCTGCGAAGCTGCAAGTGGGAGTGTAGAGAGGCTGTTTCCCTCTCCTCCTGGGGCATGCTGGCTGTGTGCTGTCTGCCCAGGGCCCCTAGCTGTCTCCTAAAATAACCCTGTTAAAGGAACGATGTGTTAGGAGGTAATAAAATAACAACCATATCGTTATCATGGCTCATTGCAGGCCTACTTCAATAAATACTTATCAGATACCTTTCCCAAACTTCGGAATGCTTTTATTTAAAGGAAGAAAAAATGATCTCCCAACGAGCTAATAATTGAAGCTTGTGAGACTGGATTGGGACAGGGGAGTCCATTCTGTTACTGTTGGCATTGAACCCTCGTCTTCCCAGGGAGAAAGAGAAGGGGGCGGGGGGGGGATGAGAAATCATTCTCCCACTCTAATGAGGAAGTTGTGCCTCCAGAAAGGAGAGGGCCCGAGAAACCTGCCAGCACTAGAAATCATTCATCTAAGTGCATCTGATTTCACATAAACTAATGCCTGCCTGCAAAGGAGGAGGAGAAAATTCAGGTTTAGAACTTTGCCCCGGAAACCAGAGTGGTGCTGTCGCTTATCAGGCCTCAAGGATACCTTACTGAGACTTTCAAAGACAAGAAATGAAACCTCTTTGTACAAATGTTTACGTGTGTACATATACTCTGCACAGGTACCTGTTCAGTTAATGCATTTAAATTGCTCCAAATGTCTGTCTCAGAGACTGTGTGTTTTCTGTTCTGTCTCTTCTCTCTCTCTCCCTCCTTCATCTTTTATCTTTTACCTGTTGTGTTCTGTCTGGGCCCTGATGGATCACAACCTGAAAAGCATCTTCTTGGGAGCACAGGGGTAGGGGGGTAGTGAGGGGGCTTTGGACGCAGCCTGGCTCTACCCCGAAATGTCTATAATGACACCTGTGAACTATGAAACTTGCTAAAACATAAGTACTGATTATTTAAAAGAAGTAAAGCATCTCTTAGTAAATATTATTTGAGCTCTAGTGATCTGTTTTGATTTTTTAAAAATTATACCTTGGGCTATCAAAGTTTTCATGAAGGCTGAAACTTGTGTAATTCTTGGTCAGTGAAAATACTGTCACCATCCACATATATGGTGCAGGCTCCCATGCAAATGTGTGGGACAGCATTTCTGTGTTCCCGGTGGTGCCTTACAAAAAGAGCCTTATTCCTGCTCCCCCTTTTTACCCACAAGACTTCTTCACAGGCCATTGTATTTTCTAGAAGAGGGGGAAGGATAACGTTTCTAGGGAAGTGAGAAAAGAAAAGCAGCGAGAGCTTCTTTGCGCTGACCAGTCAACTGGGTATCGACCACCTGTCTTCACGGGAAAGAAATAGATGGCAGTGAATAAGCGAGAGTCTAGTTTTCCAAGAAGCTCAATGATTTTCCCAAATCAATACAGCTCATCAGGCCTCAGAACAAAGGCTGCGGGGGAGGTGACAGTGATGGAAGTGGCTTTCTGTTCTTTTGTGTATTAAACCATAAGACCCATGGGGAAACAGGGTTTCTTTAGCCAAGTTTCCCCACCCCCTCTTCTAGGGCTTATCTGATGTATTTGTGGTGGTGGGGGGGAATCCTTTCAGGTTTTTTGTTTTGTTTTAAGATTTCCATAGATTCTATCCTGATGATCAAATGTACTTTTGAAAGAGATAAGCACAGTCAAGTAAGAAAGAACATCATCTTTTCAAATGTAGATTACAACAGCCTTTTGCCATTGCTTTTTGGTATTGGTTTAACACATTTATTTGAATTAAGATCTTACATTTTTTCTTGTTATTTATGGAAAGGCTTTAGACGAACCAGAAAGAAATGTCTCAGTGTTCAGATTAACCTCTGGCAAATAAAGAATCATAACTGTCCTCCCATAAATGGACCTTGTTCCTAATGTCCTGAAAATAACACCGAACCCTACTAGGAATGCTGAACTGTCATTGGAGAGGTTATAATTAACGTAGACAGCGTGGTGCCGGCATTTTCCAGCCGCCGGCAGAGAACATCTATCCGAACCAGCAATTTTTAGCCCTTCATTCCTTTAATCTTTCAGCTCACTGTGCTTTCATAAAAGCAGGACATTAACACCAGAGCAGTGCGTCTCTGGGGTTTATGACTGGGGTGGTGGCACACTAGGGCATAAAGCGTTCATTACACTTCCCCTTGTTACTACTGCCCTATCTCCCAACCCCATTGCCTACACTATTTGTTCAGATAAAGCCCACTGTTCAGGGTGACTAATCGCAGCACTGTGTTCCAGATGGTTTGATTACAGGATGTGGTTAAAGTGACTCTTCAAACATTCAGCCCAGCAGTAGAGCTCTTTCTTAAAAAAAAAATACTGCATTTTCTGGTCATGTCACAACACTTATTTTCCTGGTCCTCTCGTGCTCCATACGTCCTTGGCAGAGGTAATAGGAAGGTCCCTCTGTTCTTTGGCTGTCAGGTACTTCATTGGCAACCCAGTTGTGAATTTAAAATTCCCCCCAATGATTATAAACTCAACTTTGTCCTTTGAAGAAGGACCTATCTGAAGGTTTGAAGCTCTGAAGCCAGAAACATGAACAAGGATACTAGACAAGACTCAGCTTTTTAAAAAGTACCAGTGTTGGGCACAACAGAATTTTAGAAGGAGGGAGTTCAGTACAGAGGAGTGGTGATAAATCCTACCTTGTACAATAGTCACATTGTATGAAAATCGACAGTAATGTGATATCCTAAATACATGAACTTTATCCTGTACTCAGGAAACAGCATATTGTGACATTCCTATTGTCACTAATGTTTCTACTAGAAAAAAAAAAATGGAAAGGAGGAAAGAAATGTGTACACTTAAAAAAAAAAAAGGATCGTGGCATAAATGGGTTCCATTTCGGTGTTACTGGAGTGAGGTTTCTGTTTACTGCACAAGTGCACACCCAAGCCATCCAGATGTGGCAGTGTGAATAAGAGGGTCAAAAAACGATGTCGGATTCCAAATTCGGCATTTGCAGTGCTTGGCGAAAGACTTCTGTCCCAGGGGTGAGGCACTTTAAAAACTCTGAAAGAGTCTGTAAACTCTACTATAAACAGAGTTAGGCTGATCCGCTGGGAAATCAGGCATTTGCCCAGTTCTTGAGGAAACATCTTCACAAATCCCAGAAACAGTAATTCATAAACCATATTTATAACATCTTCAAAGCGAAATCTCTCCACGGAGAATTCCTATCATCTTGAAGCTAGTGCGAGACGATGCTTATTGGAAAAGTATGGTAATCGTGAAAAGAAGACACTGGGTAGCATTCCCATCTCGATTTTCTTCAGTCATCATCTCGTAGCCCCTGGGAGTCGAATGAACTCCCTCCATGTGCTGGGCATTGTGCCCACAGGTACGGTAGGTGCAGACAGTACTCATGTTTTCAAGGAGTGGAGTCGGGTTGGAAGAGACAGGCCTCTTGTGTATATGACTGGAGTAAGGTTTTAAAGGGACCGTGTAGTTTAAGACAGTCTCTGCAGTGTTCAAACAGTAAGAGTTTATTTGCTGCTCACCTAATGGAGTGAATTCGGTCTTCCTGTTGGATGCGGGTTCTCCTAGTCATAGGGTCCCAGCTGAAGGAGGCTCTGCCATCTTCTGTGGCCTTCCGGGTTGCTCTGGTCTCCATGCCAGCGAGCCAGGAAGGTGAAGAGGTCTGAGGCACACGCACAGGAGATGCTTCTGGGTCAGGCCTGGCAGCGGCACTTATCGGTTCACTTGCCTTTCATAGAACTGAGGGACAGGAGCACGTCTAACCGGTAGGGAGGAGGCTGAGAAAGTGTCTAGCTGTGGACTCAGAGGGAAACCATGGATTCTGGAGAGCATCCACTGGGGAGAGGACTTGGATGGAGCATAGTGGGGACTCAGGAGGGAGTGGCCGTTTTCTGGTGGTATGCGTGGTCTGTGTGTCTGGAGAGGATTCATAGAAGAGAGAACGTTAGACTTGGTCTCTGCTTGGTCCTGATTCATTAGAAACCTGAACTTTCCTTGGGGATTTGGTCAAGTCCATCTTTAAAGGTTTTTTTTTCCCAGGGCAATTAAAAGTGTGATAACAAGAATGGTTGAAGAAACTTGGTTATGCTGGAGGGGAAAAAAGAGGGCAATTGGAGGCAAAGGGAATATCGACATGGTCGTCGACCTTGCGTGGGTGAAAGGCTGTCAAGTGGACTGTCTGTAGGGTATCAGAAGGCACAGCCAGGACCTAGGTGTTCAAAGACAGATTGTAGTTCAGAACCAGGGACAACTTTTTTTTTTCTTTTTGCGGTACGTGGACCTCTCACTGTTGTGACCTCTCCCGTTGCTGAGCACAGGCTCCGGATGCGCAGGCTCAGCGGCCATGGGTCACGGGCCCAGCCACTCCACGGCATGTGGGATCTTCCCGGACCGGGGCACGAACCCGTGTCCCCTGCATCGGCAGGTGGGCTCTCAACCACTGCACCACCGGGGAAGCCCAGGGACAACTTTTTAACAAGATGACTGGAAAATATCAGGACAGTCCTGGGTCCTGGTGAGACACCGCCCTCCCCCCCACCACCACCTCCACCCCATCAGTGATGAAGTAGGCGGGAAAAGGGACACACAAATATGAGGGCCTTGCACTACCCATTGGCCTCTGTCTCATAGCTATTATATCCTTGTCTCCATCATGGTGCTCTCTCCCTTCAGTAGCTTGTGACCTACAGGTTTCTCCTCTTGTTATCAACTTTCCCTTCTATACCACTAGCTCAGATTCCCAAAGCACATCCTTGTTTAGTTACCTCTGCTTCAGTTGCCCATCACTGGAACAGTCAGAGGAGGCCAGGGTTAGGATAAGTGGTCTAGGAGCCTAGTCTCCTGAGACTACCCTCTGAGCAGGGACTGTGGGCAGGGCGGTTACTATGAAAGTCACATCCTGGGTCTAGTTTAATGAGATCGATTAAGGGGCCTACTCTCTAGTATGGGTAATATGCAAACCGTACTTCCACTTCTGGAATACAGGGTATCCCTATGTTCGGCTACAAATTTGCAGACTCTTAAAAGTATAGAGTTTGTATGGAGTTACAGGCAAAAAACATGGTTGATTCTGTAGCACCAGATAGGTTCCTAGTGTCGTATACCCTGTAGATGCACAATAAATGCTTAATGGGCCTGACCATCTCTCTGGGAACACTTAACTGCAAAGTATTGACAGAGGAGATAAGAGAACACTGTGAATGTGGAATCCTTGTGGGATCTCAGGGCTCTTTTGGCTTTTATAGAGGTAAGGAAAGGGCTCAGGTTATAGAACACAGGCCACCTTCTTACTAAGTGTCCAGTAGCTAATATGCTTTGTGGCGGCAGCAGCTTAGATTGTGTACCAGTATCTAAGACATACCCTTAATACAAAGAAGAAAACCCTGTGTGGGAAGCGCACCCAAACCATCTGTTGCTCTCTTCAGCTTTATTTTTACTTTATTGGTAATAATCTGAAGATATTTTTCAAATTTAAAGTGTTACAGGGCAGGCATTATTAGCATTTTGAGAAAGATGATGCCCAGTCTGTGGGTGGGAAGGGAAGATAATAAATCTGGTGGGTTACCTGAGAAGATAAAGATGAAAAGGACTTGTACAGAGTGTCCCCAGCACCTTGCAAATTGCCCAGATGTTTGAAGGAATAAGTGTGTAGTTGGAGAAATATTAACTCTTTTTGGAATAAATGTACATTTGTTTTTAGTTTATATATGATAAGTGAGAAAAGTAACCATGCCCAGGTTTATAAAATTCAAATTTGGGCTTCTGAAGGACTCATGTTCATGTTGGGCATTTATGCCTTTAAAAAAGTATAGTCTGCTTTATATGGCCGTGGGTTACAAAGTGTTCAAGATGCTGTGACTCCAAAATAATAAGCCGTTTATATCTTTTAGAACTAAACATTACCTTTGTACTTGGCCCCTCACAATAGGATGTTGTCTAAACATAGACTTCCTGACAAAGAAACAGTACACTTTGTAGTTTATATGAGAAGCATTCCTTAAGCCTTCATTCCAATACAGAGCAGATTTGGCTGCGTAAACATGTGCGTGCGTGTATTCGCACGTGAATTCTAGGCAGACATAAATATTACGTGACATTGTGGACTGTGCATATAAAGAAAAATAGACCAAGCACACGTATTTAATTAAGAAACTGTTCAAAATCTTCCAGGGAGTAGAGCATTTATTTTGAACATTTTTTAAAATATAGAGGGATTCTAGGAAAATTAGGCTGACTTATTGAGGCCCTTTGAAGTTGAAAATAGACTTCTTTTTTTTTCAGAATGATAATGATTATAATACTGTCACTTGTACTTAGATAGGAGTGTGGCTTCAAGAAATAGTGTCAGGCGATGGGAATAGTTTTGCAGTGTGGAAGTTTCAACTTGTGTTTCTCCCATGTGACAGCTTCACCCGATAACCCCACCTAACCAACGATTAACTTTGTGTTGGGGTCCCGTCCTTCTCTCCGGCCCCCACGTTTCCCTTTGTCCTGTTCCGAGACCAGGAATTTGATGCTGAGACGGTTGTGAGCCGGCTGGCGTGATGTGTGTGCGTGGAGCTGCGCAGTGTGGGTCGTGCTGGGAAAGCCAGCACGGTCACGCGGACAGTAGCCTTTCAACACACGGATCAGCCCGCGTTGATTTACGGAGCTGGGCAGCCCTCTGTCCCCAAGAGAGACCCGGCTCAGGGAGCGCGCCCTCGCCTCGTGGCGAGCCCGCCACCGCGGCCGCCGCTTCCCCTGGCGATGCTCCTTTATCCCGGGCTGCTGCCTCGCTGGTCCGGGCGGCCGCCCTCGGCTCAGCCAATCAGACCCCGGCGTTCCCAGCAGGCGTCGGCCAATCCGCGGCCATCATTTGCTGGAAACGCGAAACCCTTTGGGGAAAAGCAATAACAAAAGCCTTTCACTGCAGACAAATGTTAAGTGTCTGTGCAGACTTTTCCTGTTTTTAATTTTATTACTGTAAGAATGGAGGGTTTGTTGTTTCTTTCATGTTTCCTTTCAAGCAATTTTAATTATACATTTGTGCTACATCAGGGACTCTGGAACGCGGTGTTTCAGCCTATTGCGTCTAAAGCTAAAATGCAGTACCCTTCTGGCACTACAGATAGATTCCTGCACTGTAAATATAGCTGACATGCTAAAGAATTTTAAGCAGCTGCAAAGGTCTTTGACACCACACACAGTGCCCCAGAGAGCAGATGATGAGAAAACCAGCTCGTCTTCCCCTTCGCCTTGTCTCCCACCCGCTCCCTTTTCCTGAAGGGATGTGCTCATAAAGAATCCTTTCCTCCAATTGTTCCGTCTTGTGCACATTTTGACCAAATGCCTAATTACCATCGATCTCATCTCAATAAGAATTTTTATACTCAATGGCTTTAATTTTTTTTTTTCCCTGAAGGAATTAGAATGGAGTCAACTATGATTTGAGGAAATGCTTGCTTTGCTTCGTGCTAACTCCCCCTCAACCCCCCCCCCCCCGCCCCCCACTGATATAGTGAGTAAGTTCAGCTGTCACCTAAGTAATAGTAACACAGACCATATGGGAAACAATTTTTAAATCTCTTTTTGGGCCTTTTGAAAGAAATCCTTTCTTCCCCACTATGAGTCCCAACGATGCAAATATTTTACCTGCTGTTAAAGACATTCCCAAGGAAGTGAGTCTTACCTTGTGAGGTGTCCCTTGCCACAAAGGAGTTCAGTACAGATTTTCTGCAGAATTCAAAACGGCAGTGAGCAAGCGAGTAAACCAGCTAGAAATAGACTTTGAGTATTGCCCCTTGGTGTTTCCAAGAAAGAAGGGGGAGTGGTGCTTTATAGAAACTAAGACACACTTAAATACTTTATTTCTTTACCCTCATATTTTATGTGTGTCTCAAAATCTAGGTCCTTTTACTGTATGCTTTAAAGGAGTGAGTTTAAAGAAATACGGCACTTGTCCTCTAGAGAAATAAAGAGGATGTTATATTTTGTTTCCCTGTGACATTTGGTATACTAAGTGCACTTAAGTTTAGTAATTCACAGATGCAGCGCTAAATTAAATTGTCTGTCTGCAAAGCAGTTGGGAAAAGCAGAATGGCTTGCAGGAAACAAGCGTGTTGGTTTTGAGGTGGTTGTTGTTGTTTTTTTTTTCTAATCCTCTGTGGCAAATGCTTACTAAAGTTGATTCTAAAGATAACCCCAAGAGCAAACTTATTGTGCACATTTATTTTCTTAAGAGGGCTATTTTAGGAGTCCTTAATATGAAACAATACCAAACAGTGAAACAGATACCATACCAAGGCTGATTCTTGTCTCACAAAGCCAGAGAGGGGAGGATTAGGAAAGAGAAATCATAGCTGATTGTCTGCTATCTGAACTCCAAGCTCCCGCTTTCCCCCGTTCTAGACCTATTTTTGTGCATGCGCATCATTTTTTTCCTAAATAAAAATCACCGTTATTTTATATTGCTGAATTGGAAGCAAAACTGATCCCTTTCAGTCACCTTCTGGTTTAAGCACTGGTAACTGGGGCTTAGTTTTTGTTGGCTGCTTGCCAAACGAAAGCAATTATGTGTAATAATAGAAAAATTAAGAGGTGAGTGTTGCTGTTTTACAGCAGGACATGGCAAAAACCATTTCCTTCTGTCAGCAGTATCTTGATTACACTCTCACACGCAGCCCTTACCCTTTTGTACCACGCGCGTATGCTCGTGAACACACACACATGATTTCCTGTGGGTTTTTGCTTGAGGTCACTGAAACCAGAAAGAGGAAGAATGCAAACCACAGCTTTTGAAAGCAAATGAGAATAGAGCTTTGCTGGTAAAAAGAACAGTAATAATAAATGAACTGGAAATAGGGTAATTTGTGCTAACCTCGGTCCATCTTCATTCCCCACTCCTGCAGGTGTCCTAGTGGTCAATGTCACGTGGAGGAACAAAACTTATGTAGGGACCTTATTGGACTGCACCAAGCACGACTGGGCCCCTCCCAGGTAGGCATGGAGCCTTTGATTTCAGGCTCTATTTTCCTCTCCTCCTTCCTCTTCTTGCCCTCTCCTTCCCCCATCCTCTCTTTGCAAGGAGACTACAGAGAGAGATTAATAATACATAAAAGTCAGTTTGTAATTGAAACCAGGCAAAAGAGCAATGAGCAATTCAGGATTGAATACAGTAAAATGCAGATGCTGGGTTGCTTTTTTGTAGGGAGATCACTACTTCCTGCCCCCTTCTCTTTCTCCTTTGTTTTCTTTTTCTCAATATGGGAATTTGAACTGGATTGGAAACTTAGCTGCCCGAGCTGGTTTTCTGAGGAAGAACATAAGCCATTGGTAGCCTGTTCTTTCGCAGGTGTTGAAATTGTCAGTGGAAGAATCGGGTGACTTTTCTTTATCTGGGCCCAGCCCTCAAGCTGCTGGGGTGTTGCCTGCTCTTTGCTGCATTGCGTGCCTTGTGATTTCACTCGGCTCCTTTGGGGATGCTCGTTTTGACATCTGTTACTTGCTTCCCTAGGTTCTGCGAGTCACCCACCAGCGACCTGGAGATGAGAGGGGGCCGGGGCCGGGGGAAAAGAGCGAGGTCTACCGCAGCTGCCCCGGGCTCGGAGGCCAGCTTCACAGAGTCCAGAGGGCTGCAGAACAAGAACAGAGGGGGGGCCAATGGGAAAGGGAGGCGGGGCAGCCTTAATGCCAGCGGGCGAAGGACACCCCCGAATTGTGCTGCGGAGGACATCAAAGCCAGCCCCTCCTCCACCAACAAAAGGAAAAACAAGCCTCCGATGGAGCTAGACCTGAACTCCAGCTCCGAGGACAGTAAGCCCGGGAAGCGTGTCCGCACAAATTCGAGAAGCACTCCCACCACCCCTCAAGGGAAACCAGAGACGACTTTTTTGGACCAGGGCTGCTCTTCTCCGGTGTTGATCGATTGTCCACACCCAAACTGCAACAAAAAGTACAAGCACATCAACGGCCTCAGGTACCACCAGGCTCATGCCCACTTAGACCCAGAGAACAAGCTGGAGTTCGAACCGGACAGCGAGGGCAAGATCTCGGACTGTGAGGAGGCCTTGAGCAACGTGGCGCTGGAATGCAGCGAGCCAAGCACAAGTGTATCGACTTACGAGCAGGTGAAGGCGCCAGTGTCCCCTGGCTCGGGGAACCCCCCCGGAACCCCCAAAGGGAAGAGAGAGCTGATGAGCAATGGCCCGGGCTCTGTTATCGGATCGAAGTCTGGGAAGAATTCCGGCAAAAAGAAGGGCCTCAACAGTGACCTCAACAACCTTCCAGTCATCTCCAACATGACGGCCACCGTAGACAGCTGCTCGGCAGCAGACGGCAGTTTGGCTGCCGAAATGCCCAAACTGGAAGCAGAAGGCTTGATCGACAAGAAAAATTTGGGAGAGAAAGAAAAGGGCAAAAAAGCCAACAGTTGCAAAATGGACAAAAACCTCTCTAAGCTTAAAAGTGCCCGGCCCATTGCCCCTGCTCCGGCCCCAACGCCGCCACAGCTAATCGCAATTCCCACCGCAGCCTTTACGGGCACCACCACGGGGACCATACCCGGACTGCCCTCCCTCACAACCACGGCGGTCCAGGCCACACCAAAGAGTCCTCCGTTAAAGCCCATTCAGCCAAAGCCCACGATTATGGGGGAGCCCGTCACCGTGAACCCAGCACTCGTGTCGCTCAAAGACAAAAAGAAAAAGGAGAAGCGGAAGCTGAAGGACAAAGAAGGGAAAGAGACGGGGAGCCCGAAAACGGATGCGAAGCTGGGCAAACTAGAGGACGCCAAGGGGGCTGGCAGAGATGTATCTGGGCATTTTTTAAAGGACCACCTCAACAAGAATGAAGGGCTGGCGAACGGACTGTCCGAGTCACAAGAGAGTCGGATGGCCAGTATCAAAGCCGAGGCTGATAAGGTTTACACCTTCACCGACAACGCTCCCAGCCCTTCCATCGGAAGTGCCTCGAGGATGGAGTGCAGCGCTTTGGTGAACGGGCAGGCGCCCGTGGCCCCGCTGCACGTGCTGACCCAGAATGGGGCCGAGAGTTCCGCAGCCAAGACGAGCAGCCCTGCCTACTCGGACATCTCTGATGCTGCCGATGACGGCGGTTCTGACAGCAGGTCGGAGGGCGTGAGGTCCAAGGCCAGTTCCCCGTCAGATATCCTTTCCAGTAAGGACGGTGTTGTAAAAGGGCATTCTTCAACGACAGCACAATCATCTCAGATGAAAGAGTCCCACTCTCCCTATTACCATGGCTACGATCCTTATTATTCTCCGAGTTACATGCACCCTGGGCAGGTCGGTGCCCCTGTAGCTGGGAACGGCGGGAGCGCGCAGGGAATGAAGATCAAGAAGGAGTCTGAGGAAGATGCAGATAAGAAAGACAAGGCAGAGCAGCTCGAGGCCAAGAAAGTGGACCATAATTCTGCATCCTTACAGCCTCAGCACCAATCGGTGATCACGCAGAGACACCCGGCCCTGGCTCAGTCACTGTATTATGGCCAATATGCCTACGGGCTCTATATGGACCAGAAGTCTCTGATGGCCACCAGCCCTGCCTATAGACAGCAGTATGAGAAGTACTATGAGGACCAGAGGCTGGCAGAGCAGAAAATGGCCCAAACTGGGAGAGGAGACTGTGAAAGGAAAAATGAGCTCCCCTTGAAAGAGCTGGGCAAAGAGGACAGTAAACAGAAAAACATGCCATCGGCCACAATCTCAAAAGCTCCCTCTACTCCGGAGCCTAACAAAAACCATTCTAAACTAGGGCCGTCAGTGCCTAATAAATCTGAGGAGACAGGTAAATCACAGCTTCTCTCCAATCACCAGCAGCAGCTTCAGGCCGACAGCTTCAAAGCTAAGCAGATGGAAAACCACCAGCTTATTAAGGAAGCTGTAGAAATGAAATCTGTCATGGACTCTATGAAGCAGACAGGTGTAGACCCAACCTCGAGATTTAAACAAGTAAGATTGTGGAGTGTGGTCCCCACAGGGAGAGAGCAGTCTGAGGCTTGTACGTGGCTGGGCTTGATCTGGTTAAGAGTTCTTCACAGGAAATCCACCCAAGGGCTCCTTAGGCTGGATTCCTCTTCTCCTGAAAAATATTTTCAATGAATTCTCGGGAGTTCTTGTGTACCTCTGAAATGTACATCGCTCACTGTTTCCTTGTCATGTTGTGTAGTGAATAGAACCTTGGCCATGTGCTTTGCAGACTCATGTTCCCTGCCGTTAACTAACTGACTCTGATGAGGTCCCTTCACTTCTTTCTGAGTCCAGAGTGAGGGAATTCTACCCCACAGTGGCTGAGTTCTCTTCTAACTCTGAGATTCTGAGTCTGAGCACTCAAACAATTTGTTCTTTTACATTTTCAAATTCATTTTGGCATCTTCTGGGCATATGAAGATGGCGACCTTAAATTCACATTTCCCACTCATCTTTTTAATGAAACTCGGGGTGTCTTGAGGTGCCTAGAGTTCCGTTTTACGTTCTACATTAAGGACCCCAGAGCAGAGCTCAGAGCTTCTCGCTTGTGAGGAGAGCGGGGAGTCTGGGCAGATGGGCCTCAGGCAGTCACCCCAGAGCCCCCCTGGTCAGCCAGTCTGAGGTTAAATGTGACAACACCTGAAAATCGATCACCGTGAAACCACGCATGTGCCAGCACTTTCTGTCACAATTCAGATGTCCTGACTCAGCTGCAGTCCCATGAGTATGAATTCTGGTATTTCCCAGCATCCAGCCCCCACTGAGAGGGAGGGGGGCTTAGAGGTCCCTGGTGAATCAGAGCAACAGAATCCTTTCTTCATGCTCATTTCTGTCCCAGAGTTGGGCCTTAACCCCAGATACCCAGTGGGTTTATATCATGAATGGCATGGGCAGGTCACAAAGGCCATTTAAGGACGCTCGGTTTCCCCATTTCTGGAGGCTCGAATCAAGCTGTGACTTCACAGGGCTGCATTAGAACTATACAATTTGGGAGGTTGATGGATGCCTTTGTTTCCTGGTAGAAAAGCCATAATGTGTCCTGTTAATTTTTAATTTTGTTTTGATTAAGATGTTAGCACATAAT
Source organism: Aethalodelphis obliquidens (assembly GCF_003676395.1). Taxonomy (NCBI): domain Eukaryota; kingdom Metazoa; phylum Chordata; class Mammalia; order Artiodactyla; family Delphinidae; genus Aethalodelphis; species Aethalodelphis obliquidens. Next base: position 14,637,852 of record NW_020837948.1, read on the forward strand.
GAGACGTGATGCAGTTATATTAAGCCTCAGCTGCAGTAGGTGAAGAAAATGTCTTAGGAAACCAAGAGTTTTCCCCTCTAAATGATGTAAATTGATATAATAATTACTTAAACTGTAGTAAAACTTACTTAAACAGTAAGTAAAACATTGTTATCAGCTTGAGTTTTCTGAATTCTTTTTACCTGTGTGAGATGTTAAAAGGAAAATGAGGTTAGATTAAATATGTCTGAGGATGTTACCTAATGTTAAGAATTGACCTTAACAGCCCAGCTCTGAATTCCAGCGGAGCTAAGTTTTGAAGCTCAGCTCCACGAACTGGGCAGCGGTGTGACCCTGATATTACTTGAGCTTGAAAAACTTAGCTTTTGTCTTCTGTAAAAGGGATTATTCATGATGCCTACCTCAGACATTATTCCTCTGTAAGAGGAGGCGGTAAAGCTCGTTGCACAGTGCGAGCATATAAATAAATGTTCACTTAGAAGTCATAGTAATCGTGCTGTCATGGTGATGAATGAGTTTTTCTTGAAAATTGAAATTTTGAAACATGTCTTCTTTTTTTCCCCCAAAATCAGGATCCAGATTCAAGGACATGGCATCATTATGTATACCAACCCAAATACCTAGACCTGCAAAAGTCAGAAGAACTCGATAGAGAGAAGAAACTAAAAGAGGATAGTCCCAGGAAAACCCCCAACAAAGAGGGTGGTGTGCCCAGCCTTCCCGTATCGTTAACGAGCATCAAAGAGGAGCCCAAAGAGGCCAAGCGTCCTGATTCTCAATCCTTGGATGAGAGCAAGCTGAAAAACGATGATCGCAAGACTCCCGTGAACTGGAAGGACTCTCGGGGAGCCAGAGTGGCCGTCTCCTCCCCCATGAGTCAGCATCAGTCCTACATACAGTACTTGCATGCTTACCCTTACCCGCAGATGTATGACCCCAGCCACCCTGCATACCGGGCTGTTTCTCCCGTCCTAATGCACAGCTACCCTGGTACGTGTCACGGGTTCTCACTGTATTGGAGGGAAGAGGCTGTGTTCAAATACTAGCTATTTTAAAACTCAGGATAAATTAGATGCTTCAAGAGGGACCTTTGTTTGGCTTGTATTTAATGCTACTTAAAGAAGTCCCAAAGATGAAATGGATTTCATGGAAGATTTTTCATTTTTTAGACGAAATGTCAAGAGTCCTTAGCTCTAGTTTCCATAGGCTCTGATGGTCTGCTGCAGCCATTAGACTGACAGATACTTTATGGCCTAGGAAAATATTCTGAGCACTTACTGTCATAATCATAACAGTTACTATTCCTTGGAGTTAAACGGACACATAAACATATGAAATGGCTGGAAGCTCATTTCTTTTTAGAAACCTCTGATCATCAGGATGAATTAACTGGGAGAAGAGAATCGGAGAACCTAGATACAGTTTAACGATGACGTAGCCCATTCTTAATGCACTATTCCCTACTTGAAGATCTCCGACTCTTGTCCCAAATTCATGTCATCCAAATGGTTTTTGTTTTTTGGGTTTTTTTTAAGATGTCGTCTGTAACTTGATGTGGCATTTGTTGTGTATCTGCAGGGGCCTATCTCTCGCCAGGATTTCATTACCCTGTTTACGGGAAGATGTCAGGGAGAGAAGAGGCAGAGAAGGTCAATACCAGCCCTAGCATCACCACGAAAACAACCACTGAATCGAAAGCACTGGATTTGCTCCACCAGCACGCCAGCCAGTACCGCAGCAAGTCTCCCGCTGTATGCCTCCTTTTGTCATCACTAACAAGTACTATGTTTCAGGGGGAGAAAAGCAGACAAGCTAGAGAACAGTCTTGAAATATAAATGGTTTTGGAACCCAGCTGTGATTTCAGGGTGCTGTTTTAGTCTAATATGGAAAGAATGGCATGTTCAAAAATAAGATGCTTTCATACATGGGGGAAAAATTGTGAAAGCGTGTAAGGTAGCAGCAGTCTTTTCTGTTGGAAAATCTGTACCTTGCTTACCCAGGAGGATGCTTGTTAGCCAGACATTTAAATTCATAGGAACCAACCTTGGGCGCGAAATATTTGTGTCGCACTCGTGTGCCAGAGTGAGTCACTTGGCTAAGGAGTGGCGGCTGTCTCTGTTCTGCTTTGACCTTGACTCCTCCACACATCCCTGTAGCTCTGCGGAAGTGATTCAGATGTGTGTCTTTGTGAAAGACGGCTCCACTCCCACGCACCCACCTCCCCCAGAAAAGTGCAATTGCTAGTCCTAGAGACTGTTGGGAAGAGAGAAAATACAAAGGATGTGGTAGTTCTTGCCTAGAAAAGAAAAGTTCGGAATAAATTAAAATATGGGCACTGTAATGTGCGTCTGAGTGTGCCTACCTGAGACTCTGTAAAGAAACCGGGAAAGATGATTCATGACTCCTTTCCTAAGAGTACTCCTAGCGCGAAGATTGTTTTCAAGTAAGAAAAAGAACTTTAGCGAAAGAGTGGTTAAGTTCTAGTGGGTAAAAATGTCTCGGAAACCCACGATCCTTAACCAAAGTATGATTTGGGAGAACTGGAGCTTCTCTGAGTGTTCAGAGATGGAGAGATTTTGGAATACTTCCGGAGGCGTAGGGCAATGATTTGCTTTGCTTGATATTAACATATAATATTAGGATGTATGTTCTCAGTGGAGGTAAGTATAAAGATAGGCTTAAAATTGTGAGATATATTCCCCTCACAAATTGTAATTAATATAGAAGAGTAATCAGAAAACTTGACCTGAAAGAAATCTCTACAACTCCTTCTTCTCCTGATCCCCATGTGCAAGTTGTTTCTAGGAAGAAATTGGGTCGATTCTAAACCTGCAATTATGAGTGAGATGAGAGAGGTCCTCTTATTTCAGTCATTTGAGGAAAACATTGATGCTGCTTTGGCGGGGAGCAGTACTGTAGTGTTGGGTCAATTCCAGTTGAAACTAATGCATGTCTTTTGAAATGATCTTCCATTAATAAAGAATTTTAAGTGTCTGTGTATTTACTTTTTAATCGTTAGCACCTGTTGCCAAAGGGAGCAAGGTGGTTTCCTACGCTCCTCCGGATTTTTGTTCAGAGGATTAAGGGGGGAATCTCTCTCTTTTCTGTTGCAGCCTGTGGAAAAGGCTTCAGCTGAGCGAGAGCGGGAAGCGGAGAGGGAGAGGGACCGCCACTCCCCCTTCGGCCAGCGGCACCTGCATACACACCACCACACCCATGTGGGCATGGGGTACCCACTCATCCCTGGGCAATATGACCCTTTCCAAGGTCAGCAGCTCTGTCTTACTTGTGCCTCTGTTCATCCTGCTTTGGAAAACAGTTGCCAAAACTGCCTTCCTTGTCTTCAAATGAAAAGGTTGAGCTTTGAGTGAATTAACTCTGGGGAGGGTTTTTAAGACTTCTTTCCTGGTATTTCCTTGGGACACAACTAAGGCTATTCCCACATCTCTGTATTCTGTTAGGAAGTGAAATGGCTACCACTTAATAATTGTCACTTGTTGATGTTATCGGTGGTGGCCAGTGTCTGGGGCACTGAATATAACAATCAGAAGATCAGATAGCTGCTGCGGGGAAAATGTGGCAGACATGGAGGGTTGGTGGGAGGCTTTGGTGAAACGACTAGCCCTGATCTCTGCAGGCCTTGAAATTGCTCTTTTTCCCGTGGAAGTAATGGGAGTCACGTAATCAAGCTCAACACTTTTTATAACCTAATCCAGGGACTCTTCAAGCCTTTCACTCCTGGGACTCTTTCAGTAAAGAGGAGAAACATTTTTAAAGAGTCACAGCAACTGACGTGAGGAACCTTCAGTTTGTGATGTTTTAGTTGAGCATTTGTCCTAGCTCTGTCACCTCATGGCAGGGGCGGGGGAGTGGCACCATCTCTACCAGCAGATCACTTGCTAGGATCTTGCTGTCTCAGCTTTGGCTGTCATAACAAAATACCACAGTTTTTATGGCTTTAAACAACAGAAATGTATTTCTGTTCATAGTTCTGGAGGCTTATAGTCTGAGATCAGGATGCCAGCATGGTTGGTTTCTGGTGAGAGCTCTCCTCCCAGCTTGTGGACGGACGCCGTCTTGCTGTGGGCTCCTGTGACCTCTTTGTGAATGGGGAGAGCTGGGGGGCCGCGGCGGGGAAGAGAGTTACTCTCTCGTATCTCTTCTTATAGGGACACTAATCCTGTTGGTTCAAGGCCCTACCTATAGGACCTCATTTAACCTTAATTACCTCCTTATAGGTCCTATCTCCAAACACAGTCACATTGGGGGGTTAAGGCTTCCACATAGGAATTTTGGAAGGACACAATTTGGTCTGCAGTGCTTGCCAAGTTGCCTCTTACTCTGCTGTCTGAAAACAATAATAACAAACAATAATATGTTTGAAGGTACTTCCAAAAGTAGGAAGCGCTATCCCCACGTGAAGGGGTCATTTTAATTCATTCAGCTCATGTTACTTGGTGTCAAATAGTGGTGTTAAAAGAGACCATAGAGGACATAGAAGGAGAGAGTCATCTTCCCGAAGTTTACATCTGTTTCCTCTATTTTTTTCCAGGATGGTTTTCTAAAGAATTTTCTGTTAGGCAACTTCTTGCCATTTGGAGCTATTACATTCTCTTACTGCTCCCTTTCTCTTGCAGGGTAAAAGTTAAGACTATTTCTAAGTTCAATTCAGTGATTCCATGTACCTTATGGGATACATTGGTGTTCAATCACTGGGGAAAACGTTAAAGTGGTAAAAGTTATTATGAAAGTATTGTATTCTAAGCAAATAGAGTGTCGCTTCTATAATTCACTGTGACTTCTGATTCCTGTTGTTACCTGGTACCTGTCATTCCTCCTGAGCTTCCTATTCAGGAATGCGTGCAAACCATTTAGCACCACGCAGAGCCAGAGAGATGGAATGCTGTATTCACTTTGAATAGCTATTAAGAAAACCGCCGAGTATTCAGTGAAGGGATGGGTACTGGTTAGACCGAGCAGTTTGTAGTCTGTCCTCGATGCATGAAACATTTCATGTGTGTGTGTTGAAAGGACAGATGGCTACTCGCGGGGTCTGCAGCCTTTCACCATGGGGCCTGCATCTACTTTCACATTTCTGAAAGTCACAGAAAGCCTGCATTTTTTCCCCATTAGGCTTGACCTCTGCTGCCCTCGTTGCCTCTCAGCAGGTGGCTGCCCAGGCATCTGCATCAGGAATGTTTCCTGCACAAAGAAGGTAAAGAGCCTCTGTGTTTTGAATCAGTTTTCTAGGTAGAGACATCTTAATGGTGGGAGGAAGCAAGTGTAGACTTTTTAGACCAAACACTTAGCTCCTAAGGGTTTGCTATTGGAGTGAATGTGCTTATTTTACCACTATGCTTCACATGCAACTTCTATTCCATTCTTATAGCTGTAATGTACGTTAGTGATTAACTGACCTGTGTCTTAAACGGTTGAAACTTTCTTAGGTTGTCTTCACTGCTTTGTTAAAATAATTCACCATGACTCCCTTTGTTTTATTATGTTTAAAAATGAAGTTGCAAATGGAGGAATGTATTTCCATAGTGCTAAAGGTAATGTTTGTTCTTTGATATTTTCAATTACCCCTCAAGTTGTGTTAAAAAGGAAAATAATTTATTTTTCACGTTGTCTGTCATTACCCTTGTGTTCATTCACTTTCTATGGAATTGAGTTCCATTGACTGAATAGAATTAAAATGTCTGTTGGTCTTACAGTTTTCATATTTTCAGTGTCAAATGTGGATGGAACCCCTCTGCTAAGGTTTTCTTTTCTCTTGCAGAGAATAACAAGATTGGAAATGTACGTTGTCATGTGACTGGATCACATGGGGAAGCGCTTTATACAGACATCAGTTCCATGGTGTTAATTTGAAATGCCTTAATGGCAGGCAAAAACCAGTCATTTCATTTTTGTAAATTACAGATTTTATCAGAGAGTAACAAATGTTGCTGTAATTAAACTTCTGTTTTATATATATATATATATATATATATATATACGTATACATATATGTATATACACGCACACGCACACACACACGCGCGCGCACACACACACGCGCGCGCACACACACACACGCACACACACACACACATATATATTCTATACTTTTTGTATCAGTAACCAGGCTCGCACACACAGGGTCTGCTGCCGGGTCGCAAACTGCTCAGTAAAGGAGATAAAAGATGTGCTTGTCAAATTGAGAAGTGTTAGCCACGGAAGGCTGCTTACTTTCTTTTCCTTTTGCTTTTCAATTGTAAATAAATAATGTTATGTATCAGTGTGCCTGAACCTTGCGTATCCTTCATATATTTCCCGTAAGCCCCTCAGAAAGGCTAACTGTGATGACGACACTTGGGTACAATTTAGATGTCTGTCTGGTGGCCCCTGTTACGATGCATCAGTGTAAAATGTTCCTGTAGTCACTGTTTGTACTTGTGTATTGTGGAAAAAATACTTTTGGAAGGCATGGGGTTGCCAGTACCACAAAAACTGTGTTGTATATAATGTAAAGATTAAAACGGGGAAATAATGAGCATCTGTGAATAATGAGGGGTCATTTTTGATAATCTTGAATGGCAAATAACCCAATAGCCTGCATACCAGAGACATCTGTGATTGTTCTATTACTTGAATAGTCCTGCAGTCCTTTTTTTTTTTTTTTTTTTTAATGTTTACAATTATCCAGTTTTAGAAGAGAGAGACTTTAACGCCATTGCCTGGTTACTTGTTTTATGCTGTAATCTAGTTTATTTTATGTAAAATGTATATTGAATGCTTTCCTTTTTTATACCTGCCTTAAATAATTTGGCAATCAGAATTAAAAAGTTTTTTTTTTTTTAATATATATAATGGCTTCTTGTCTGTCTCATGTTATTTCTAGCTGGCTGATAGTATTTCTAATTCCCAGAGAAAGGTTCCTTAATATTATGAATGTCCATTGCATAAGATACAGTACAGAAATAGTGACTTTTCTTATATGACACCCAGGTTTAACAACCAAATAAGTGGATTGAATCCAGCAGATATATGTATCTTTATTGGGTATTTACTCAAATACAGAGTATAATATCACTACAAATTCTGTGGTATGGAATGATATTCCAGAGATGTCAGGCTTGTGACGTGTGGACAGTAGGTAAAATGTGTGAAAACTTGACTTGTCATTAAATTGTTTTACTAGCATATGTTATGCCGAACATACAGAATTAACTGCTTTCTCACTTTTTTTCCTTTTCCTTGCTTCCCTTTCCCCCTCCCTTTCTCCCTCCTTCCCAGCAAGTACTTTCTGAGCACCTACTTTATCCCAGGCACTGTACATGTGCTGGGATATAGCCATGAACAAAGCAGACAAAAATTCCTGTCCTCATAGAGTTTGCATTTTCTAGTAGGTGGGGTAAGCATAATAAAATATGTAAGTACTATGTGGAGTATGTTAGATGGTTGATAAATGCCCCGGAGAAGAATAAAGTCTGGGAGTGGGCATGAGGGATGTGTGGGTGTTTGTAACTATTGGGTTGGCCAAAAGGTTCATTCGGTTTTTTCCTGTAAGATGGCTCTAGTAAGTAGCGCTTAGTTGTCTTTAACTTCATTCGAAACAGTTTTGTTAGATTGTATTGTGACAGCTGTCATATTAGCGTGCATTAAAAAAAAACCTTATCAAACCTGGTGAATTTTTGTGTAGCCATTCTACTATTGAAGATGGAAGAAAAACAACATTTTCGGCATATTATGCTTTATTATTTCAAGAAAGGTAAAAAACACAACTGAATCACAAGAAACGATTCGTGGAGAAGGTGCTGTGACCGATCGAATGTGTTAAAAGTAGTTTGCAAAGTTTCATGCTGGAGACTTCTCTTTGGGCAAGGCTCCATGGTCAGGTAGACCAGTTGAAGTTGATGGCGATCAAATCGAGACATTAATTGAGAACAATCAACATTCTACCACCCAGGATATAACCAACATACTCAACACGTCCAAATCAAACGCTGAAAATCATTTGCACCAGCTTGGTTATGTTAATCGCTTTGATGTTTGGGTTCCACATTAAGTTAAGCGAGAAAAAAACCTTCTTGACTATTTACGCACGCGATTCTCAAACGTAACGAAAATGTTCCGTTCTTAAAACAAATTGTGACGGACAATGAAAAGTGGATACTGTACAGTAACGTGGAACGGAAGAGATCGTGGGGCAAGCGAAATGAACCACCACCAACCACACCAGAGGCCGGTCTTCATCCAAAGACGGTGATGTTGTGTACTTGGTGGGATTGGAAGGGAGTTCTCTATTATGAGCTCCTTCCAGAAAACCAAACCATTAATTCCAACAAGCACTGCTCCCACTTAGACCAACAGAAAGCAGCACTTGATGAAACGCATCCAGAATTAGTCAACAGAAAATGCATAATCTTCTGCCAGGATAACTGAAGGCCACATGTTTCTTCGATGACCAGGCAAAAACTGTTACAGCTTGGCTGGGAGGTTCTGATTCATCCCCCATATTCACCAGACATTGCACCTTTGTTTTTGTTTTTGTTTCTGCGGTATGCGGGCCTCTTACTGTTGTGGCCTCTCCCGTTGCGGAGCACAGGCTCCGGACGCACAGGCTCAGCGGCCATGGCTCATGGGCCCAGCTGCTCCGCAGCATGTGGGATATCCCCGGACCGGGGCACGAACCCGTGTCCCCTGCATCGGCAGGCAGACTGTCAACCACTGTGCCACCAGGGAAGCCCTGCACCTTTGGATTTCCATTTATTTCGATCTTTACAAAATTCTCTTAATGGGAAAAATTTCGATTCCCTGGAAGACTGTAAAAGGCACCTGGAAGAGTTCTTTGCTCAAAAAGGTAAAAAATTTGGGGAAGATGGAATTATGAAGTTGCCTGAAAAATGGCAGAAGATAGTGGAACAAAACGGTGAATATGTTGTTCAACAAAGTTCTTGGTGAAAATTTATTTTTACTTAAAAGCCGAAGGAACTTTTTGGCCAACCCAATACAGATAGAGTGATCAGGAAAGGCCTTACTCACGGAGATGAGGAAGCAGTCATGCACATATCCGGTGGGGGGAACATTGCAGTGAGTTGCAAAAGCAGAGCCAAAGCCCTAGAGTTGGGGTGTGTGTCATGTGTTTGGACTGGTTGATGCTTTATCCCAGCTGTAAGTTTTAATGATTTTACTATAACTACTACTAAGAGTTCTACCCCCTTGGTTTTTCCTAAGACGGTTCTTTAAGTTGACAGAATTTGTCTTGGTATAATTTGGTTAGTTTTCCTACTTGGGGGCCTTTGCTTCACAAATGAATAGATAATTGCAATCAAAAATACTTCCTCTACTTTTGGAAGCTACCTGAAAGCGGCTTTTCTTATGAATTTTGTCAAACATTGTTTATGGTGTTAGCTACACGTCAGCGTATTTCACCTATTTTTCATCACTTTTTAAAGTTATCACATTTTTTCAGTTCTTAGACCATGTCTTGATGTGTCCTTGAAGACCTGATGTAATTTGTCTTATACCAGTTAAACAAGTATGTTTCCTCTGTTCAGAATACTGTTTAAAGTATGGCATTTGGTTGCCTACGTGCTGCTCCAGTTCTAGAACTGACTAAACAATTCAGCGTCGAAACACAGGACCAGAACTAAGGTCAATTTACATCTTCACCAGCCATGTTATCACGTTCCTGGTGGTGGCTGGGGGATACTGTGGATTCCTGATGATTTTCCTGCCTTTAGTAATAAATATTTTAAAAAATCATAGGGAAGCCAATCTCGCCTGAGCTGCACAATGATTAGATATATGCTTATTACGCACCTAGATATATGCTTATTACGCACCAGGCTTTTAATTACTTCTAGTTAGGTGCCTAAATAGGTAGAGTATAAATATGGGCATCAGACCGTGCTTAACTCTGCTACTATAGTAAACAGGAGTGCTGATAGATACAAAGAGATATATGACCGAAAGCAGAATGCAGTTAGAATAGGCTCTCCCTCCAGGTTCTTACTGGAACATTATTCATGACTGGTTTCCATTAATCACTGAATGTAGTTTTGTTTCTTCCCCTTACTGTTACAGTGTTGTCTCTGCTGATGACAACATGAATTGCCAAAGGCCAGAGCTTGTTTATATTATGTGTGCCATTTCTCTGGCTGAGTACATAGTCAGTACTGAATGGTAAATTAAAGATTCCCAGAAGACAAGCCTACTTGGCTCCATTATATTACTATGATGAATCTGCCATTAATACGGTTCTAATTGTTTTACTTTTATAGACATAAAATCAGTCCCCTTAGTGACTAATAATAGGGTTTATTGATTTTACTAAACATTATTCATTCCAGGCCTGCTCATATCAGCTTGTCCTGAACATATGCAAAAAGCCTGCAGTGCTGACACAGTGCAAATTAACTTCATGGAGAAATGAGACTGAAGAGTTGTTTACAGCTGTGGTCCCAGCGAATACAGAATATTAAAAACAAGGTAATAGGCTCCGTGTATAGAACCGTTTGTTCCTAGATTAGGATCTCAGATGGCTTTTTCATGGAAACTTGCCATTGACGTTCAGCCCAGGTCATTAGCACTTACAGAATGAAAAGACTGGTCTTATATATTCACCCTGGCCTTGACCCTGATTTAGTGTGGTTTCAGCCCAAGGGTCTGAGAGTAACCAGAATGAATAGCTCTGATTGATAGAGGATAAAACAGCAGTTTAAATGATAATTACTGGTCATTTCATTCCCTCCCTGACTCTGAAAAAGAGACAAGACAGGCAAAGCCATTTATTACTGTTTTTTTGTCACTAACCACAGTCGTCCATCCCCTGCTTCCTGCAAAAGCTTGAGTCATAAATGTTGTTTGCTTTCAGTTAACTTTAGGAGAGAAAACAGAGTGAAACCCACTATTAGCAGTTCCTCCGTTGTGGTTTCTTTTTTATTTTTTAACAAAATCACTCTCTAAAGCAGGGGTTCCCAGCCTTGGCACCGTGGACATTTTGGACGGGAAAAGTCTGTGCTGGGCGTTGGGAGTAGGGGGCTGTCCTGTTTATCGTATAGGATGTTGAACTACCTCTACCCACCAGTTGTCCTAGCAGTTTCTAAGCACACCCCCCACCCCCACCCCCAGCCCAAGTTGTGACAGTCAGCTGGTCATGAAATTCAGATCTCCTGCCTAGCCCCTGGCCCACAGATAGACTGGTGCATCTTCTTGTTTTTTGTTGCTTTAGAAGATATAAAAGGCATCAGTGGTGCCTGGTGAACCCATGAAAATATAATGGGGGATGCTCATTTGACCAACATGGATGAAGTTGGACCAGATCTTTTTAAAGAGAGTTGGATGATCTAGATTTTAACCTAATAATTAATAGTTTTTATAGGTTGAAAATTCAGTCTAAAAACCACGTCTGAGGGCTGAATTTGACTCACAGCACATCAGTTAGCAAAATACACTTTACGTATGTTGTTAAAAATCCTCACACTAGCTCTCTAAAATACGTATTATTTTTTCCCCAGTGTGAAGACTTTCCAGTAGGTACTGGGATTTTTTCCTTCCCACAGGTAGTGCCATTCGATTCATGTACAGGAATAAACTTTGGAAGCTTCTCAGATGCACTATACATTCCTGTGAAGATTTTTTTTTTTTAACTTAGACATGTGAAAATAAAATGAAAGGAAACAGGACAGACCTGGAAATTGAGAGGAAATAAAGCTCTCCAGGGCCATCATGAATACAAGACACTGATGATGCCCATGAATGTGGGCCAGTTCAGAGTCCAAGTTTATGGTCTGGTCAGGTGTATGGCCCTGGCCTGTCTGTGGTCATTCTGACTCCTCATGGAATTTCGAGTAGGTGCATGCAGGTGGGACGAAACTCCTTGCCTGAGTTTATAGCAGAAATGGCTAATCATTGCGGCTCTCCAGCTATGTGTGGGTGAGACCTCACCATCTTTTCAGCTCAGCTCTCCGGGCAGCTACTGAAAGTGGATCAAAGTTAACATACAAAATAAAGCCAGTTTCACATCCCTCCAAGAAACTGAGCTCTTGAGGGATGGAATCAATGACCTTGTATCTTTCAAGGGCATCAGAAGCCCCTCATTTTCAAGCCAGGAGACTTAACATGGCACTATGCTTTCCGTTATTAGAAAACTTGAAAGTTATTTTATTTACCTTCAGTGTTTTAAAGCAACCATTATTCCTTTAGTCAGAAAAGTTGGGGCACCAGAATCATTATTTATTGACTCATCTTTCCACTGATTTATGGAGGTGTTCTTTTTGTTTTGTTTTGTTTTTAACTTTGTCATCACAGCTCTGCTTCCTCTCCTGCTCCGTCTTATAAGGATCCTTGATTAGATTGGGTCCACCAGATAATCCAGGATAATATGCTCATTTCAAGGTCAGGTCAGTGGATTAGCAATCTTAATTCCGTTTGCAATCTGCATTTCCCTTTGCCATGTAACTCAACATATTCATGGGTTCTAGGGATTAGGAAGTAGACCTCTGTGAGAGGTCATTGTTCTGCCTGCCATCCACCCAACACAAGTTCCTTTCTGCCTGGGTAGTAATCGGAACACAATAAATAATTACATAGGATTTACTGTGCACTAGACACTGTTCTTAAACACATCACATAAAACAATTCACTTAATGCATGTAACGACCCAACTACTATTCCCCTTTAGAGTTGAGAAAACTGAGGCACAGAGGTAAAGTGCTTTGTCTGAGTTCATGCCGCTCTGTAAGTGATGGTCTGGCTTCATGACCACTGTGCTGTGCTGCTTCAGAAAAGGGATCCTAAACTCCCTAGGTAATTAACAAAAGCTAGCCAGCTTTTTCCTTTTCTGAGGTATGTATTACTTTCAGAGGGGCCAGTGAGGGAAACATAGCCTTTGTCTCTAGTTTTTATGAGACAAAGCCCTGTAGAGTCTTTCAGGAGCTGGGTGGCAACCCAGACCCGGAACCTGGAAGCCCGGAGGGGCCTCAGCACATTGCCGGCAGAAGTTGCCAAAATTTTGACTTTTTTTCTGGCTGTCGTGGTGGTCCTTGCCACCTTTAATCCTCTGCCACCTACACTGGATAATTAAAAGCTCAGAATTCGAGAGTGAGGCTTGGTGGGAATGGGTGCTTGGGTGTCCGGTTACCGGGAAAAGCTGATGCTTTTGTGATTCTGGAAGAGACCATCAGCGAGTCTGACAAAGGATCTCCAGTTCAGACCTTTGATCAGCTCCAAATGATGTTATACTTACTGTCCCAGAGGGCTTCTGAAAAGATGAGAAAAGGAGGACCTTCAAACCACAGCTTTAAATTCATTTTCCATAACCAGATCCTTTTCTAGAGCATTTTATGTACACTGAAGTGGGAGGAGGGGATATGGGAAACATACTTAACATTTGCAGAATGTAAACATTTAAACTATACGGATTTCTTGTATTGGAATTACTTCTTTATTTATTTTTATTTTTATTTTTTTTTGCGGTAGCGGGCCTCTCACTGCTGTGGCCTCTCCTGTTGTGGAGCACAGGCTCCAGACGCGCAGGCTCAGCGGCCATGGCTGACGGGCCCAACTGCTCCGCGGCATGTGGGATCTTCCCGGACTGGGGCACGAACCTGTGTCCCCTGCATTGGCAGGCGGACTGTCAACCACTGCACCACCAGGGAAGCCCTACTTCTTTATTTTAATGTAGTGGGAGCCTAAAAAAACGAAATGGCCTAGATTTTTCTTGGCCTCAGCAGGCCTTTGTTCCAGATGGTATATGCTGGGGGCAGGATATGCTATTTGATTCAAAAATTCTTCCTAATAAGGGTGGCAGGGGGCAGGGGCTCAAGGCATCCAGGGCGCCATGCAATCATTAAAGGAGTGTAGGTTGGACACAGAAGGTGGTCCCATCTCCTTATCACTCTCCAGGGAAGGTAGTCCAACCACCCACCCCCTCGTTCTAGATCAGATCCCGAATTTTGCGGGGTCTGTTTCTAGCCTGGTTATTGGCAGGTGGAAGAGGGGTACAGTCCCCAGCCTAGCAGGGTTGACCTCTTGGCACGATCATGGAGAGGAGGGCATCTCTAGCAGGGTGGTTGTAGACCTGGATATTTGCAGCTGTGTGGAACAGAAACTGTGGCTCAGACTGCCTTAAACCACAAGGAAATGCGTTTTCTTCCATAACGTGAGGCAGAGAGCAGGGTGAGCTCCAGGCACAGCCTTCTGTGACACTAGTTCTGCTTCTCTGCAACACTCTCTGCTTTGTCCTCTTTTTTTTTTGGCGGTACGCGGGCCTCTCACCGCGGCCATGGCTCACGGGCCCAGCCGCTCCGCGGCATGTGGGATCTTCCCGGACCAGGGCACGAACCCGTGTCGCCTGCATTGGCAGGCGGACTCTCAACCACTGCGCCACCAGGGAAGCCCTGCTTTGTCCTCCTTTATCCCTCCTGTTATGGCCACGAGAGTTCCAGGAGCCCCGTCCAGGGGACAGGACTGAGTCTGCGTCTCTCTTAGGAGGGAAGAAACGTTTCTTGGACACCTGGAACATACCCCGTCACATCTCCTTGGCCAGAACTGGGTCACATACTCACTCCTAAATCATCATGGACAAGAAGATGAGATTGTCAGGACCTTCTCAGGCTAAGAAGGGTGAGAACGGGCCCCTGGATCATGCAGGGGGACAGCGGGGGATCATGGCTTAGAACCAGAGTTCTGTGAAGGGAAACGAAGGCGGAGGTGAATGTTTTGTTGTCTGGGAATGAACCTTTCCTTGAGGCCAGTGGGATTTGGTAAATTCTCCTGGCGTCCTCTCCGGCTCTCCTGGGGTGCGGGTCTATACGGGACAGAGGGGTGGGGGGAGGCAGGCAGTTGTTTGCACTTAAGCAGAATTCAGAGGCACACTCAGTAGCAACTCATTCTCCCCTAGACAGTCTGGTGACGGGGCAGAATTAAGGTAGTGAGGCCCTCAGGTCATGGGCTACAATGAACATCCAGAAGGAGACAAAGGGATTCAGAAACCTGCTGAGTAGGGCTCTACTGGTGGAGAAAAAGATGCCTGTCGCCACTGCCACCCCTAACACACGCACACGCACACACGCACATGCGGAGTTATGTGCTCATTTAGCCCCCTGACAGAGGGCAACTCTTACCCTTTCAAGAACAAGGAAGATTCCTTGGGGAAGAGAAACCAAGCTGGAGCCTGGGGTCATTTGACTTAGGGTTACTGAAGACTTTAGGTTGAGAGAGAGGCTTGTCTGGTTCTGAAGAGAGTCTTGTGGTTGCTGGAAGGGCAGGAGTAGGTGTTAACTCCTAGGTAGCCCGGTACTGGGTGGGGCGTGATCCTCTTTGCCTCAACCCTGCTCTCCCCTGGCAGAGAGCAGAGCGCTTGGTAAGGAAGAAGACAGAGGAGTGGCCCGAATTTCTTTCCCCTCCACCAACCCTCCCTGGGCTCCAGTGTACATAAGCTAACCTGCTTACCCTCGGAGGATGGACTCCCTCGCTTGATGAGGGATGGGCTGGGGCTCCACTAGCAGGTCTAGTGACTAAATGCCTTCCAAAGAAGGAATTTTGAAAGTGAACAGCATCGAGGCAGAATTCATTCAGGAACCATGTGAGTGCCTCCTAACCTCCTAAGGGCCCGGTGTTTCCCGGGGGCTGAAAGCTCAGACCCCCGGGCTCACAGCCCTTCCAGTAGCGTGGCACGGCCCTGCCTTCTGTCCATCAGCCGGGTGTCTCTGCAGAGCTGGGCACAGCGGACCCCAGCAGATCTTTTGCTGACTGCAAAGATCTGATGCGCAGATGAGCACTCGCTTTGGGGACTCTGCAACCAAAGCTCGTAAACCTTCCCGTGTGATACGCTCAGCCTCAGAAATCCCCAGGTGCCTTTGCGTCTGCCGCCCACCCGGAAACCCCCACTGTCCCCTCGGTGATAAGATAAAGGGACAGACAATAAATGATGGATTTTATGATAGTAGTTGGGGAACCAGACCATCTCCTGGTCCAGGCCCCCCACGCGGGGGCTGAAGCAGGATGAATCCGGAGAGGTCCCCAGCAGGCAGCTCCAGGAGGCCCCCTGACGGCATGGCCAGATGTGCCCAGAGGTGGGGCATTTGGGTGACTCATTTCTGCCCCTTGCCTGGAGTCTGTTGGTTGTCTAGTCAGTGAGTGGCAGAATCAGAGGCAGAAAGTGCCCCCCAGCCCAGGGGAGCCCTGATGCCTATTGGAGGCCAGCCAGTAAGTGGTTACTGTCTCGAGAGGCCTCGTGCTGTGGCAGAGCAGTTTCTGGAAACCCGGTGTGACAGTCTCTGGGGCCCAGGAATGTTCCTGTGACTGACTCTGGCCGGTGAGGCGGGCTCAAGTCATGCAGGTGACCAAGCAGCATCCCCAGGGTCAGCTCAAGGGACTTCCCTTTCATTATCTGGTGGTGGAGACCGAGGAACTTGTGTGGAATATGAATGCGTCATCCTCCCAGAAGGCCGCGTGTCTCTAACTTTGTCCCACTCCTTGCGAGCGGCTCCGAGGGCCTCTGAGGCTTCCTCTGAATGCTTGGCAGGCTCACCTGTGGACCTCTGCTTGCTCATGCTACCTTGCCTTAGTCAAGGACTTGTCAGCTGTAAATAACACAAACCTGTTCAAGCTAACTGAAGCAATAT
The DNA here is from genome assembly GCF_003676395.1 of Aethalodelphis obliquidens. Lineage (NCBI taxonomy): Eukaryota > Metazoa > Chordata > Mammalia > Artiodactyla > Delphinidae > Aethalodelphis > Aethalodelphis obliquidens. Next base: position 14,654,469 of record NW_020837948.1, read on the forward strand.
AGGCAAATTTAACGTAGGGCAGAGAGGTCTTAAGGGAGCAGGGGTAGGAGGTGTGTACAGGCGTCAAGGGGGCTTGGGACACTAGGACATGGGATGTCTTCAGGCACCTGGGCAGCCTCTCCCTTTCCCTCTCCTCCCGCCCCCAGTCTCTCTCTGTCTCTCATCACGACTTTTCTCTCTGCTTTCTTTCCCGTCTCATTGTTTCTCATGCTGCTCACTGGCTACCTGTGATTCTCCAAACACGTGGCTTGCCTTGCTGGCAGAACGATCTGGCATCTCTGTTCTAATTCCAGATTCCCAGGAGAGAGGATCAAAGTGGCCCAATTGGGTCCAGTGAGCCAGGAGGGTACTGCAGTTAGAATAAATTGCCTTGCTGAGGGAACAGAGGCTGAGGGGTCAGGGGTGGGAACAGATCGCTAAGCTGGCTCCTGGGTGTGGCTTCTTCGGACCGGCCCTATACCTCTACCATCTGCGTTCTGTGGCCAAGAACCATTCAACCCAGCTTAGTTACAAAGAGGGTTTATCGAAAGCTGACGAGTCAGTCTCATAATACCCAAGCATAGGAAGGGAACTGGCAGGTCACAGTGATGGTTTTTAGAAAGCCCCTAAATCTCTCCCCAGTGTCACATAATCTCTTACCTCTGCTGCTTTTGGTGCAGCTGTCCCATTCTCGTGCTTCTGTTGACAGACTGACTGTTTCCATCTCCTTATGGCTTTCCCTGCTCCTGTTACTAAATGTGACTCGGGACTGCTGTGGACTTCACTGGCCCATTTTTCACCATAATTTAATGGATTCAGTCTTTCAGTTCCCACTCCAAATTCCTATGCCAGGCGCAATGGATTTCTGTCCCTGTCATGGCCAAATGTGGCTGGCCAGACTTGGGAGAGGTAGGGCAGAGTCATATAGAACCCAGGACTGTTCTTTCCAGCTTTACTGTGGGTAAAGCAGATTCTCAAAGAAAGGAGGTGAGGTGATGGCAGCTCTGTCCTGACGTGGCATCCACTCACTCAAGTGACAAATATTTACTGAGCGCCTGTTTTAGCCTAAAAGCTGTTCTGGATGCTGGAGATAGAACAGTAAAGAAAAGAGATCAAATCCTGCCCTCATGGAGTTTACATTCTAGTGGGAGGACATGACCGTATACAAATACACAAATGAATATATCGCACGTCAGGTGCCGGTAAACGGTAAGTTGGGCAGCGAGAACGGGGAAGAGAAGAAATGTCTGTTTTTGTGGTATAATAAAAATAGAAGTTTTTTTGTTTTGTCCCAGTTCCTGGCACAGAGCTCCTAAAACCCTTGGAATTTCCTAAGTGATGGAAGTGTCTCGCTATTCATGAAGAGCCCCTTTTGACTATACCTGAATTTACGCTCACGAGATGACTCTTGGCAGGTCTCAAGTTAGCTTCAGGATGGGGGCTGCTCACCAGGGGACCCAACTGGGGGATTAGAGGGTTGGAATCTTTCGAGGGAAGAAGGACCAGAGATTACGTTCAATCACAGTGGCCAGTGATTTGATAAATCATGACTATGTAATAAATTTCAATAAAAAAACTCTTCAACAGGAGGCCCAGGGAGCCTCTGGGTTGGTGAACACTTCGCTGTGCCTGGAGAGGGATGGAACCTCTGGACCGTCCCCCGCCCCCCATATCTTGTTCTTTGCATCTCTTCCATTTGGCTGTTCCTGAGTTATTCTTTATGATAAAACTGTAATCAGAAGTATAATGCTTTCCCAAGTTCTGTGAGTCATTCTAGCAAATTATTGAACCCGCTTGTGGGGAGGAAGATTGCAGGAACTCCCAAATTTACAGTTGACTGGGCTTCTGCAGGTAGCCTGGGGACCCCATTTGTGGTCGGCATCTGATGTTGTGTGGGACTGAACCCTTAACCTGCTGGGTTTGCACTGACTCCAGGGAGTGTCAGAATTGAATTGCAGGACCCAGCTGGTGTTGGAGGATTGTTGCTGGAAAATGACATGATTTTATACGGGAGTTTCAGGGAAGAGACACCTAAAGGAAACGAGGGAGCAAGTCTTGTAGTTGTCTGTAGAATAGTGTTTCATGTAGCGGGAAGAAGTACAAAGCTGCTGAGGTTGAATGTGCTTGGAAAATTTAAGGGAAAGCAAGGAGAACAGTGTGGCTAGAGCAGGGTGGTCAATCACGCGTGTGTGGACCCAACCTTGCAATGGTAGCCTCCTAGTACACAGCCAGGCAAGCTATCCCCTAGCCCTGGGACAGAAAACTCACAGATTTAAGACACACAAATCACACAGTTTATTGGAGCAATTTAAACCAAAGCATACTGTTAGAAGCAAGTGGAAGAAAATGGAGTGGATTGACATGCTTAGGCTGGGGTACAAGCATAGGGAAGGGCCATGTCCCCTGAATTCTGTGTTACCAAATGTTCCTTTGTCCTGTTTCTCTCTGTGTCGCATCGGTCTCCCCCGCTGATGGTGTGGTTATGAGGACCACAGGTGAGGGTGAGGAAGACGATGCCTGGAGTCAGCACAGCTTTCTTTATTGGAGAGCCTGGTCAGGAGCTGTGGCGTTAGCCTGAGGAGCACTTATGGGCTTTATTTGCATGTCCAGGACAGAGGGCAGGTGGGGCTTTGCACAGGTGTCACCAACAAGTGGCTAAAGTAGGACCTCACCGATAGTGAGTGCTTTATGACCTCATGTATATTCATGAATATTCAGTGCTTCCTGTGCCTCTTGTATATTTAACGTGTCATGAATATTTATTATTTACTTGGTTCTTCCATTTCTTTCTATCTAGGTTCACATATATGCTCTACTTGCTTTATCTAACATATCTCCCAGGGAAATAATTTAATTATCTATGCTTAACACATCTAATGATTTGCATCCATCTCATTTGATTTCTTGTCTTCTGTCACAGAACTGAATATTTTCAGTGTGGCAAATGCGCATCCCGTGAAGTCCAAGAGATGGCTGTGTGTGTTTGGGTGGGCAGGAGGCTTACCATTACGGTCTTATAAGCTATTGTAAGGACGTGATTTTTACTCTGAAGAGGATGGAGGAGCTGTCTGTTTAGATGAGCTTACAACTTCATCACGTGCACGGAAGATTTTAAGAAAGGCAGGAGGTAGGAAACATTACAGAAGCAGGGATCAGCAGACTCCTTGTAGATGGGTGTAGTATAAAAGTGCTGAGGGCTTCCCTGGTGGCGCAGTGGTTGAGAGTCCGCCTGCCGATGCAGGGGACACGGGTTCGTGCCCCAGTCCGGGAAGATCCCACATGCCGCGGAGCGGCTGGGCCCGTGAGCCATGGCCGCTGAGCCTGCGCGTCCGGAGCCTGTGCTCCGCAACGGGAGAGGCCACAACAGTGAGAGGCCCGCGTACCGCAATTAAAAAAAAAAAAAAAGTGCTGAGAATCGGGTTATTGGAGGGTGGGGTGGATCATAGATATTAATTTTACTTGTTTGTCTACCAGCTGTTTCAATCTTGTCATGGTGGCAAGGGGACAAGAGCATACAGGATAAGACAGTCACCCCAGGATGCAAAGGGAGGTGCTGGGCACAGAGTGGACAAGAATTGTCCTAGAGACCAGATACAGCCAAGCTCTAGACGGAAGTTGAATGGGACAAGTTTGCAAGGTAGGAGATAAAGTAGTACCTTTAGGATTGAGAGGCATTGCTGCTTTTAACTCATCATTCAGTCTTTGCCGTAAGCTTGACTTAACTCCCTAAGATGTCCTACTCCAGTTATTCTTTATATATTTCCTCCTGCCTGTTTGAATGAATTTTGGGTGACATATAATGCACTTTAATTACACCATTTCTGTGATTTGGGTTAGCTGGGGCAGAATACTCATCTATTTACCACTTGGATAAAAATATTGCAGTGTTTGTTCATACAGCAAAAGAGTATAGCAGTTTCAACTGGTATATAACCCTAAAAAGTCAATTTTAGCTCTACTGAGAAAGTCATTTAAAAATGTTTTTGTGGAATATCATTGGTTTCACTTTTTAAGGAGTCTATCTTGCTGAAAAGAATTTGGAGATTATTCCTTTCTCATGTTCCTGTAATGCAGAATGTTGTTTATTTGTATATTGCAGAATATGTTTCTTAAACATATATTATAAAACTTATGAAATTACTGTAGTATACAATTAGTATTTTTGAAAAGTAAGATTAATACCTGAAAGCATAAAAGTAATTTCATCTTTATTTGTAGTCAAACATTGCTTGACCAGCAAACATGCTATGTTATTGCCTTAAATATACCTCGACTCACTGGTTGGCTGTATGAAAAAAAATAGCCTGGAATCCAACAAAACTTTTTGTTTTTGGTGGTACGCGGGCCTCTCACTGCTGGGGCCCCTCCCGTTGCAGAGCACAGGCTCCGGACGCGCAGGCCCATGGGCCATGGCTCACGAGCCCAGCTGCTCCACGGCACGTGGGATCCTCCCAGACTGGGACATGAACCCGTATCCCCTGCATCGGCAGGCGGACTCTCAACCACTGTGCCACCAGGGAAGCCCCCAACATAACTTTTTATAACAAAATAAGTTCCAGAAGGATCAAACATTTAGTGAAAGTATCATGATACTAGAAGAAAACATGGATAATTTAGTTATATGCTCAGAGTGGGAGTGATGCTTCTGTATATATCATCAAATTCAGAAGCCATAAAAGGAAAGGTTGATAGTTTGATTACATTAAAAAATTTAAGTTGCATTTGGGGAATAACATCATTAATAAAGGCAAATAACAAAAAAGAGACTGGGGGAAATATTTGCAACATGTAATACCTCAGGAAAAGGGCCAATTCTTTTTAGGGTCCTATAGCACTTATCTTGATTTTGTTTTATTTTATTTTTTAAATTTAAGTTTTGTTTTATATTGGAGTATAGTTGATTTACAATGTTGTGTTAGTTTCAGGCGTACAGCAAAGTGATTCAGTTATACATATACATGGATACATTCTTTTCAGACTCTTTTCCCATAGAGGTTATTACAGAATATTGAGTAAAGTTCCCTGTGCTGTACAGTATGTCCTTGTTGATTGTCTATTTTATATATAAAAGGACCAATTTTTATACTCAGATTATTTTTAAAAGCATTGAGCCAGCAACCTCATAGAAAAGGTGGACAAAGGGTATGAACAACTAGTTGACAGAAAAGGAACACAATGACTAATAGAAATACCGGAAGATGGTCAGATGGCACGTTACAGGGACAATGGATTCTTTTTTACTATTAGTACAGCAAAGGTTAAATGTTGGTGAAGGCGTGGGTCAGAGTTCCTATACTGTAGTGAGAAATGTTGTCAGGGGCAAATTTGGCACTAGTTGTCAAAAATGTAAATGCACATAGTAATTTCCTTTTGGGGAATTTAGCCTACAGCTATTCTCACTCAATTGCACAAAGACAGACGTGTTCACTGCATCGTTTTAAGCAACCAAGAACTACTTACACATCCATCAACATGGTCTGGTAACAGTAAAGCCACAATCAGTTTCCTGGGAAAGGATGAAGTAAGTCTGTGTATTCACATGCTGTCATAGGCACAGCGTGTCGTTAAATGGATTTGCCGGATGTTACATATAGGGTGTGGGAGTACAATCTCTTCTGTAAATAAATGAGTACGTATTTATATACGTGTGTGCCGTATGTTTGTGTGTATGTATATGTGCATATTTGTGCAGTGTATTTGCATTTGGATAGAAAACCTGGAAAGCAAGCCTCTCACGTCGTTAACAGTGGTCACCTGTGATGAATGGGAAGTGGGGTGAAGGGGCCTAGAGGAGGAAGGACTGTATTTTTAATTAATGTAATTGTGAACTGCGACTTTTTTAAATGATGGACATGAATCACTTTAAAAATAAGCTGTCATTTCTCTCACCGAGAATTTGTGGCATGGTATCTGTCTCTATCTCTGTCCTATCTCCATTTCTCTTGCTTCTCTTCACTGTCTCTACTTGACTCATCTCTGTTTAGTTAATTTAATATATATAACTTTAAGGGAGAATGTTTATTAGCTAGTTATAAAGTATTTCACAGTGATGTTAACTGCTTTGAAATTTATTGTACAAATTTTGTCCTTATTTATCTGTGTATAATAGTTTATTTTAGCATAACATGTGCATCCTCTTACATGTTTAATGAGGAGAGTGCTCAAACAAATAAATGTCTTTATTAATGATAAGGTCAAGTACCCTCTTATGGTACTTAATATTTCAGAGTTAAAAATAGAACATATCAATTGTGATATAAAGCTCTTTAAATAGAGGTTTTATCTCATTTTGAAATAAGAGTTTCATCATTTTAAGAAACCCAGTTGTGATAGGCATTTAGGAGTTAAACAATGGACTCCTCGGCATTATGGCTGCCATTTTTGAAAGGTAGCCTAGAACCCTCGGAGACGAAGGACATACAGTGGCTTACGTGTTTAGCAAGAAATGAGTTTAGTGAGGAGTTAAGATTAGTTAATCCCCAGAGGAACAGAAAGGTTTCCTTTTTTTTTTTTTTTTTCCCCTGCTTAGCATCTAGTACCTGGTACCTTAGCAGTACCTGATGGAACCAGAAGCTACAAGAAGGCTTAGAATAGCTCTTAAAGCAAAGTAATCATGTCATCTTTCCATCTCATATACTCGTACATGTCTATGTCAATAGAGGTAAGCTTGCATTTTTAAAATTTTGCATTTGCCTGGAAAGTCTTTGCCTGTCCTTTCGTTTCAAGCTTTCTAAATCATTTGTTTTAGGTGTATCTCTTTTATGCAGAATAGAGATTAGTTTCTCTATGAAATCCAAAATGAAAATCTCTTTCTTTTAGTAGTTAACTTTAGCCCATTTTTTTTATGGCAATGAATGATATGTTTGTTTCTCTTCTGTCATATTATTTTATGTTTTCCCTTTGTTTATTTTAACATGGTGATTTACTTTTGATATTTGAGAATGTTTGTATTTTTGACAAATATTTTGTATTTTTTTATAAATATTTTATCTAACTCTCTTGGATTATATAAAGCCATAGTCACCTCATACAAAGGCTACTTTATACAGTACAAAGGTATAATCCCAATTACAGTCCCCAGTAAAAAATTAGCTTATGTTCTCTCCTTTCTCTATATAGTCTCCCTGTCTCAACTGTAGTGTTGTCTTTTTTGTTGTCACTTTTGTGTGCTAATTATGTTTTCACTTCCACCCTTTGTTTTGTCAGTATTATAATATATTCTTTTGTCCTCACCTATTTTCTACCTCCTATGTTCTTCTATCAATTTTTATTTTATGATTTTTTAAAAAACATGTTACATAAAAACATTTTTCCTACTTAAAAAAATTGTAAATGACTGGGTCCTTAAATATCCAGAGGATTATTTTTTTCATCTTAAAATTCCCATGGCTTTAATTAGAGTATGTCTCAATGTTGGTTGTTCTGTTTTAACTTTTCGTAATACATGATATGCCTTTTGAATGTGTAGATACAAGTCTTCATTTATTTCAGGAAAGTTTTGTTACCGATCATTTAAAAATCCTTGCTCTGTTTTATTTTCCCTTCTGGAGGATTCCAATTATGTATATGTTGGATATCCTTTGACTTATGTATCTATTAGATAAAATTTATCTTTTATAATTATTATTGTCTCTCTAATTAAGATTTTTTACTTTATTTCTATTTCATTTTATTAGCTTATTTCTATATTTAATATTCCTTTTTGGTTTTCCACAGTTTCTATTTTCCCCTTTGCTCCTTACATTTAAAAAAAGAAAAACTCGGTTCTCTAACTTTTTTTTCTTGTATTTTTTTCCCAGAGTTCTGCCAGCACCTGTTTTACCCTCCCTCCTCTGCTCTGCATTCTTGCATTTTTATTTTGTGGTCTTCCTTTATGGAGATAATTGTTTCATTTTTTTTTAATATCATGGTAAAATTTGTGATTATAAGCTCATCTACTCTATGGCAGTATTTTTCTGAGTGTATTTTTAAGCTGTTGCTAAGCTTTGATGCTTTCAAAAAATTCTTAAAAAAAATATTGTGGTAATTATGCTATGCATGATTGATTGGGTTTGATTTTCCTGGACCATCTATTTATAGGATGGTTTGTTAGGGGTGGGGATAAGGACAAGATGAAATTCTAGGCTTTGTCACTCAAGATGCTTTCCTTTGCTGCCTGAGGGACATTGTGCTTCAATATGGTATCTCTGTGCTGTGCAGTCATGCTTCCTTTGCTTCTCTGACCTAATAGCATGATCTTAGCTCTGTTTCATCTCTGCTGTTCCAGAGTGACATGCTCTTTAATCTTTCACTTAGAGTATCCCTTTCATTCTAAGAGTATTTGTACTTATACTTGTTGGGACCTGCAGCCCTCTTGAATCCCTTCAAGCCTTCCCAGGCTGCTCTCTGCTGCTTCCAGGACAGCTTCTTTTTTTTTTTTTTAACATCTTTGTTGGAGTATAATTGCTTTACAGTGGTGTGTTAGTTTCTGCTTTATAACAGAGTGAATCATCTATACATATACATATATCCCCATACCTCTACCCTCTTGCGTCTCTTTCCCACCCTCCCTAGCCCACCCCTCTAGGTGGTCACAAAGCACCGAGCTGATCTCCCTGTGCTATGCGGCTGCTTCCCACTAGCTATCTGTTTTACATTTGGTAGTGTATATATGTCCATGCCACTCTCTCCCTTCAGGACAGCTTCTTTTGGGGATCTGCTTGATCTCAGCTGTCTGAGACAGCATTATTAATAATAATAATAACAATACATTTGTAGTGTTCTTGGTATCCAAGTGTTACACAAAATTTTTTTTTGCATGGTCCTGGCTGTTCAGAACAGTTTCCAGGAAGAAAAGAGAAATCCTGAGTCAAACTGTCTCATTGTTTATACCAGAAATCCTTATTCTCATGTTTTAAACATTTTTATTTCTGTTATATAATTTTTTCATTGCACAAATCATATATAACTAAATGATTATTTTAAGAATTAATTTAAGCAAAAAGGAATAATAAAAGAAATAAAAGTCTCCCCTCTTAGTCCTCCCCCCAACTCCTAAAGAATAACCATTTCTCATTGGTTGGTGCATATCCTTCCAGATGTTTCTCTGTGTGTGTATATGAAGTTTATATTACATATTTTGAAATTTGTATCTGTAATCTTGTCCTTTTTAATACTCAGGTTTTTTCTGCTTTCAGTTCCCTTACCCCATCCTACCATTAACTTTGTTTTTATTCAACAGCTACAGAACTTGCTGATAAACTGATTTAGGAATTATTGGTCTTGAAATACAGCAGTTCCTTCTATCTTCAAGGGCAAAATGTTCAGTAAAAGTTGAACATGATGATTGTGGCGATTCTTCCATTTCTTTTATCTGAGCTTTCATGTAAACCCTTCTTTTGTCCAAAATCCAAACACAAGAACTGAAGTTATCTTTCCTCCCCCATCTCCCTTTCTTTCTCTCTCCATCTTTCTTTTTTATTCCTAGCAGATTCTAAGATCCTGTCTTGCAAACACAGGACAAAACCTCTTTCTGTGAAGACTGTTTTGGAGCAATACTCTTTTTTTTTTTCTTTTGCTAAAATTGTCTTTTTTCCCCTCTGATGTGTAGTTAACTAAACTTTTTAATTGTGAGAATTATTTTAATTTAAATATTCAAATTTACATTTCTGAGGTGAACTTTATGAAATACTTTGTTTTGAGCAGTCACTTCAATGTTTAAACAATTTCTCTTTCTAATCGTAGCAATGAAAAAAGTTGCCTTATTATGTATAATTTTTTCTCGTTAGTAGTCACATATAGTCCTCCATGATATAAGAAGATGAAAGAACGTTTTTATTTTTGGCCGTCTATGTCTTCACGCTGAGTCCTTAAATTAGACTCACTGCACAGCCTTAGCTCAGAACACTCATTTTCTTGTGCCAAATAAAGAAGGGCTGCCATCACTCTTGTGGCCACTGTGTGAGTCATCTGATTGAAAGCTTGGTCCTTGACAATCTATCATCTGGACAAAATAGTCATTTGGCACAGTTTAGATTTTCAGAGTTTATTCACAACAAAGATAACGAATAGCTGCATAAGGGGAATTCTGCACAAACAAAATTGCTTGGAAAGAAAAACAACAACAGACTTGGAAGGAAGAGAAAACCTAAAATTGTACTTATCTGTGAGATGCAGATACTTCTCACAGTGTTGGTTACCTCAGAAAGATATTCTCGTTCCCATGTTATCAGCTAGGCTCCGGGGATGCATGAATCCTCCTGAAATAGCAGGCAGCATTTTGCGTGACATGGTCACATAGACGTTTTTCTGGAGGGAAAGATCTTTAGTTTTAACTAGATCCCAAAGATATAAATGAATGAAATTTAAGAAGTATTACTAGAAACACTCATAGTTCACTACCACTTCGTTTCTGAGTGTTGTGGTCATTCATTGTTTCTTTTTGTTGTTGTTGTTGTTGTTTTGCGTTACGCGGGCCTCTCACTGTTGTGGCCTCTCCCGTTGCGGAGCACAGGCTCTGGACGCGCAGGCTCAGCGGCCATGGCTCATGGGCCCAGCCGCTCCGCGGCACGTGGGATCTTCCCGGACCGGGGCACGAACCCGTGTCCCCTGCCTCGGCAGGCGGACTCTCAACCACTGCGCCACCAGGGAAGCCCCATTTGTTGTTTCTGCCTGGCATCCATCTCCCCGCCTTTGGTCACTTCACCTCAGTGTTCCTTTGGGGGACTCGCTCTCCAGGTGGAGCCCGGGGCTCGGGTGTGGCTGATGAGCATATCCTGCCCTCCTGGCCACAGTGCTTGGTTGAGGAGTGAGCAAGTGACTCACTGTGAAATTTAGGTCTGACAATTTGCTGGAACTACTGGGACAGAAGCACTTTCTTTTCAGTGGTGTTGCTGAAGAGATAGACTATAAATCTGAGTCTAACGGGGGCCTCCACGTAGTGAGGGTTTTCCTGAAGGTGCGGCTAACGTGAAATAAAGTTGAGCCAGGGGATGGAGGGAAACAGTCGGGATACCTTTCTGAGCCCCTGAATCTAGTGGTGTCTAAAGCCGCCTTCTGTGTACCTGTTCATTTATCTGAACCCACGAACACCCGTTCCCCGCTCCTTTGCTTGTTTACATAAATCCGTTTGAGCTGCGATTCCGTTACCTAGGTGACAGCCTTGGCTGACATCTCTGCTCTGTGGATATGTGTGGTTTTGGAGTATGTGTGAGAATGGTCTCTGTACAATTTGGTATGCATAGCAATAAACCGAGCATCATTTAAAAAATGGAAGAGACAGTTTTGCATATTTAAGTCTGGTGACATAAGATACTTTTTTAAGGGCTAAGAAGGCAAATAACTCTCTGTTTTTCTAACAGGTATTATAGTTTATATTATGTTCTTGGCCTACCAAGTTTTGCTCCTGAAAAAAAACTAATGATAATAATGCCTTCCTGCTGAAAATGACTCTCATGTGCATTGAGCTTTGTCTGATATTGGAACTGGGCATCGGGAATGCCCTCGTGGTACCCTGGGACCCAAAGAGGAGAGCAGAAGAAACGAGACAACCTGGAGGGCACCCAACTGGGGCCTCAGGATTTTTCCTATTTCTTCCATTTGGCAATAAGTAAGAAAGAGTGCTTGCTCTCTTTAACTCAGTGAAGTAAGGAGAGAGAGCATTTTGAAAAATCTGCTCGTAGTTTGAACAAAGTGGGTTCTCTTATCTAAGGTTCAGATACAACAAAGATAAAGATAAAAAAATACTTTCATACACTCAAGTACTTTTTCAGGTTTTGGAAAAAATCAATACCATATTCACATTAATGTTTACTTGTATAAAATATTGACTGTAGCTCCATGCCTTTTAGTCCTTATGTAAAAACGCCCGTCTTAATCGTCAGACGGGTTCTAATTGTTTCCCCTCCCCTCTCATGGAAAGAGTAACAGAGGACGGCTAAAAGCATTACTATATAGTTTTTTTATAACTGGCACTAACACATTTCGCCAATTACAGAGTCCATTCTGTAAGCAATGAATGTGAGTCTCCCAATTAATCTAGTGCACCTCCAGGCAAGGTCTAAATCAGCTGGATACAGCGAAAGCAATTTGCACACAGCTAAAAGCAAATTGGAAAATAAGTGTTCCACGCTGCTGCCTATCTTTCGAAGCCAAAGACGCAATCAGCATTCTGGCAGCAGCCCTCTGTCATGTTATTTGCAGCTATCAATTTTAATTATAACAATTATTGATTAGTTAGGAAGGTGAATAATCTGAAGCTCAAATAGATGACTCTGCTGCTTGGGGTCTCCTTCCTGCCCCTCACAAGGAGGTGTTAGTACTGAGTCCGACGTAAAGATTCCACCTGGATGTCTGGACTGGTCCCTCCGCCTCCCACCACACACACAGTCTGAGTTTTGCAATTTGGCTCAAGGACTGATCTGACCTGAAATAAAGCTGGGTCAGCATCTTACTTCTAATCAGAAAATTCGGAGACAGTTATAGAAAAGATACCTTGATTTTGAAGATTTGGAATTCATTAAACTATGTTTTGTTCAGTTGGGTGAAGAAGTGAGAAAAGAAATCTGTAGGAAGAAAAATAGAACCACAAGAAAGAAAAGAAAAATGATCACTGTATCCTCAGACGGAGCAAACAAGACAGTGTGGTTTAGTGAAAAAAAAAAAGAAAGGAATTTGGGATCAAAAGGCATGAAAGAACTTTTCTTTTAAGCTCATCACACCACACTTGTTAACTTTGTGATCTTGTGGAAATCAAATAACATCGCAGAACCCTTGTCTCCTAATCTGTGAAATAGGGATGAGAATAACACAGTGAGAATAACACTTTCTTCATTAGGTAGTTTTAGTTTTTAGGTGGAAAAGGTTAGGAGCCGGGAGGCAACTAAGTGGTTCAGTCTATCAGGAAGGTTCTGTGAGATGGTTACAAATGTTACATTGAGCACTCCCCCACAAGTTCTATCATATTTGTTGAATTAACCAGATTCTTCTCTACTCAATTTTCTCCTGTCAGATTCTGCATGAAGGAAGCCCCAGAGAGGTAAGCAGATATAGAGGTGATAGATATGAACATAAATAAATTCAGCTCTCAGTTTATAAAATAGATGCATGCTGGCAGATTTGGCTATAAAGTGAATTTCTGCAAAGCAAATCCCATTTCCCTATTGATGTCTATTATAAAATCAAATATATATCCATGGAAAAGCATTTCCCAAGGTACTAAGTCAAAAATTGTCACAGGACAGCAGTACTTTGAAGTAAGTATGTTCAGAATTTTGAAGTGTTTGGCATGATTTTCCCAACTCTGGGATTCATCCTGGAACCTATCTTTGCAGAAGAGGTTGGTTAATAACTAAAAGAAATCAACAGCTCTTGGTACTAAGCTGCCCTCCTGCTCTGGTCTAGATGCTTACATAGTCTCTGGACCCGGGCTATAATGATATGTGCTGCTAATAGATGGTGTAGCTTAGCATGCAAAGCAGTACCGTCCCTTAAATTTTGGAGGAGGTAATAAGTCGATGGATTCTGTGTTTTATCACTTTCTTAATCTAAAACTTCAGCATATTGAGCTTATTTATTAAAGGCTAGATAGAGCTGGACACCACCAGTGTGGTCCATTAGGTGGTCCGGTCTGAATGCCATAGCCACAGTCCAAGGCACTGATGGTCTGTGAAGTTCCAGAGTAGGACATGATCCAAGAACTAAAGAAAGGCCAGAGCCTTGTTATTCGTAGCAGTTCCTACAGAGGAGCCATTAAAACCTCAAATAACTCATAATTAGCCTCTGCTTGATTCTTCTTGCAGGGAGAATCATACATTTGGAGAAGCATGCTTGTGGGATTCAAACCTCATGAAGAGAATAGCCAAATAGTTTCATGAAGTTCAACTTTTTTCTGTAGATTTCTTACAAATAGTTTCAAATTGTGTAGGGGTAAAATCTACTTTTATTTTTCACTTACTCTAATTTAAGGAAAGGCATAGCCTACATAGTTTGCTCTGGATCAGAGAATATGGTTTTGTTAAAAAGCATATATGATCATATGTCTAATTGCTAGCAAGTCTGTCACCATATTTCAAGGGACTTTATTTATTACTTTCATAAACATTTAAATTAAACACCAGGGTAAAAAAAAGATCTGCAATGGTGATATGAACAGGAATTCTAACTCTTCTAGAGTTAAAATTTTTTTAAGCATCCTATTTGAATATGCAAGATTAATTGTATTGGTCATATTTTAGAGTAACAAATTCTTTTTTTAAGGACCCCATTGTATTTTTGCTTTTAAATCTGCTTTAACGTATATTAGAAACCACACAGTACTGTATTTCAATATTTACTACTCAAAATGCTTTAAGGATTTACCACATTTCAATCCATTGAAATTCTTACTATGAATAGAATGGGCATAAAAATGTCCTTCTTTGATAAAAGATTATTTACCAAGGGCTGTACTCAGATCAAGAATGTCGTTGGGTTATAGCTACGCTTAAAACAGGACTTTCTCCACTGAACGTGGATGATTTGGTGGAATCAGTCAAGAAGTGTCTATATTTAACTCGAAGTATGAGATAGGTCATAGGCATAGTAGAAGGAGCATGAGATTTGGTATCAGAAACACTCTGGTTAGACCCTGCATCTGTACCCTTTGATTTTATGTCCCTGGGCAAGTTATTTAACCTCAAGGGGCATCAATTCCCTCATCTATAAGGTGAGGATAACGAAACAAAATGGATGTGTATTAAAGAGAAGTAAATGAATGGCAAAGTGCCTAATAGTTGCACACTAAACATGATTTTTCTTTCCCATTCCCTTCGCTATCTCAAAATAACATCAAGTGGTGCATGAGGTAGCCAGGATTCCTCAACTGCTAAATGAAATGTATTTACAAACTTTCCGACTTCTCTGCGCTCAAAATCCATCAAGAAATAAATTTAAAAATTGAGCTGGGATTCATTATTTAAAAAGACAAAATCTTTATTGTAAGGGAGTCTTTATCTAACCAAACCCCTTTGAAATTCTGAGCTTTGGACAACATTCAGCAGTATTTTATAGACTCACAGAATCTTGATATTATTATAGAAGAGATTTTAAGCATCATCTGGTCTGATTGTCTACCTAGTGTTCTAACCCCCTTTATCTTACAACTTGGTCCTGTCTGAACAGACACACAGAGCGGACTGCTGGCAGGGGTCGGGGGGAATGTGTCACCAGACTGGAGTTTCACCTGTGGAGCAGCACGGTGGGCTATAACCCATATGACCTTAAGTTTGTTTCTTCTGCAATGGGCCCCATCTACAAGCCTTTGGGGTCCTTGGTAAGTTGAGGAAGCGTTCCCCCACTTGTCCTGCACGCTTATTTTCCTGTGCCTGCTCCAGGGGACCAGGCTGCCTGCTCAGACTTCTCCATCTACAGAAGCTTCCGCCCAGGCTCGCACTCCCCTTTGGCCGATCTGGAGTCTAGACCATTTGCCGCCCTTGCCTTTCTGTCCTTCATTGTTCTGGACAGGCGGACAGATTTGACACACTAATGTATAAAGTGTTAATGATTATCTCCTCTCTTGGGATGATTTTCAGCCCAAAGGTGACTTGTAAACCTACAGTGGCCTCATCAGCAGAAATGAAATGGGCCTATCTATCTAGGAGTTGAGCAACCTCATGGCGGACGTATCTTGGGATAGCGAGGCATTTGGGAGGCCCTCCCTTCTAATCATACAGGGTATTTACCTTCCACCTGTTAGTAAGATTAGTGTGTACAAGCATTCATGTTCACCGGACGGAGAATGTCTCTCTCCTCTTACATGATTACTCAGTGCAATTGAAATGCTTTAGCCTAAGATTGAAATAACCCAGGAAAGGCTGATTCCTATCACGTTAACTTCTCAATGCCTCAGCTGTTCAAAGTTTCTAGAAAGAAAAAGCCAGCCCAACTTCTTCATGTTTCAATCTGGCACCTTTTTAAGAGGCTGTGAACAGGTAGGGAAGGCCTGCGGGTGAACCCCTCTGACCGGGGGAGCTGGGAATTGTCATCCCTGTCTTCACAAGGCTTTGCTTTTGAGAAGCAAATACTCAAGTAATGTGATGGGGCTTCAGTTAGAAATACCAGCCACAGCTATAGAAATTCTCTGTGCTGAAGGGTTCATGCTGATGCTGTGAGCATTAGAAGGAGGAATTACTCAGAAAAGTGGATTCCCCAGAAAGACTGTGCTGTTACCTATGCCAGGACGCTGACTCGGGCCTTTAGGTGTCTGTTCTATCCAGCCATGACTGGAGAGCATGAAGAGAAATTCAGAAATTAATTTAGTCTTTCCTTGGTTCTACCAGATGCCATGATTGTCTGTGTAATGTTTCTCCAGGTTAAAAGAAAAAACCAACCAAAATAATGTTTTTGTGGGATTTTCTTTCTCTGGTGAGTCCTCATTTTCAATTTTCATCCTCTCCTCACCCTCTCTCTTTCCTCACTCCCATCTATAAGAAAGAAGGTCATTTTCCTTTTTGCCAAGTTTGCCCTTTTTTGCTCTCTTACTCCCCTCCTCCCTTTCCACCTCTTTGGGGCCCTTCCCCTCGGGTTTATGTTGCCACCTCTATCGTCTTTAATGCTGCCTTCCCTTCTCACATAAACACGATCAGCTAAAAAAATCTCAACTGCTCAACCATCTTAGCCCCTCATGCATAATGCTGTCTCCCTCCTTTTCACCGTCAAACTTCTTGAGCTCTCTATTGCCCTTGCCCCTTCTTCCTCACCAGGAGCTCAGTCCTTCACGTTTTGAATCTTTGTGTAGAAATCTCAGTCGAAACCCTCACCTTTCCAATGAGAGTGCTTCCTTGAGCGGGGCCTGGTGATTGATAGATTGAAATGGCATTTCTCTGAAGCATCTGTCCTTGACGTCTGCCAACGTCCCCAACTTTTTCCTCCCTTGGAGTCTGAGACTTGTCCCGCTGTAATCTTATCTTTGATTTTTGAACTATTCTGTCTCTTTTGTGGCTCTTCTCCCTCCTTTTGCCCTCAAACTTAGATCTTTTTTCCCCCCTCAGGTCACTGTTCTCTTTTGTCTTTTCTTCCGTCTTCAGAACTTTAACTGCTACTGTCTACATCACCACTTCCAAACCTGTATTTCTGTTAGTGAAATAGAAATGTTTCTCCTATATTTCTAACTACCTCCTAATGACCTTCAGGTAACTCCACCTAGATGTCTTTGTCTGTCTTCACCTTAATAAATCTGAAACCTAAACCCCTGTCCTCCCCCTACACCAGCTTCTTTTTCCGATCCCCCTATGTCTTTCCAAGTGTGACCTACCACTTGTGCTCAAACCTTGGAGTCTCGTTAATTCCTCCTAAATGGTCAGGACTTTGTTACTTCTATTCTGCAGTTTCTCTTATATACATCTCTTACTTTTTTGTCATCACCATAGTTCAGGTTCTCATTCCTTCTTGTGTTTACTAAAATAACTTCCTGAATCATGTCTCTGATTCTTGGTTCTCTCCTCCAGGGCACTCTATATACTACAGGAGAAACCTATAGAGTACAGAATATTTCTCTGTATACTACAGTAGAGATCCTCCTATTCGAAATCATCAGGGATTGGTAGCTCATGGGTTTGTAAAACGAACATCAGTTAAAACAGGGAGTCATGAGTGATGATGGACACATACTTTAAACATTTTGTTTTAACTTATAGCATATAAATGTGCGTTAATCTAACACTTTTCTGGGCCAGTGATTCATGTCCTGCATAATCTTTTCTGCATGAGCGTCTCAACTGCATGTTTTCTTTGTTTTTTTTAGAGGAAAAGGAACTTACATTTTTGAAGAAATCTGAAAACAAAATCTTCCTAAATTTTTATATTATCCCACCAGTCATTTACAATTTTTTCACCTACACCTAATTTGAGGACATTAAACAAAACAAAAACAAAAAAAAAACCTCAAAGAAACTACAAATCTCTTTCTTCGGGCACTTTTATTTTATCAGTGTGTTTTAAATAGTAAATAAATGACATAATCATAATGACAAGGGCAACTTGTATAAACTGGTTGACGAGCAAACACAAGTTACTCTTGGTTAGTATACAGGACAACTGATGGGAGCAGAAGTGCTCAGATATTCTGTCTAGAGAGGAGCCCGTTAGTGATGAGCTACGCTGGCCATCTGTGTGCGGTGCCAAGAATCAGGACCAGGAAAGATCAGCTACTCTGGGAATTTGGCTATCTGGGGGGCCGCTAGCAGAACAAGCACTGTATTGTCAAATTACCTGGAGTGAGATATCTTTGTTTCTGAAATCCTAAAGAATACCACTAACAGTCCATAGAGATACCTGACCTCCTGAGGACCTTACTTGAGGTGGGAGAATGTTGCTGGAATAATACCTTATCGATACCTTCTGCCATCGGCAGAGATGGCTAATGGTCTGCCATCCAGCTAGGGGTCTTTTCAAAGAGACTTAAAAAAAATTCACATATGCGACAACAACCAAAAAAAAAAAAAAATCAAAATGAAGACATTTATACACATCTGATTTTAATATAGAGTTTCCATAGCAACATATTACTCATTGTTTAATGTTCAGTAACTTAGAGGCTGATTTTCCCATAAAACAATTGGGTAATGTCAGATCCAGATTATAGGAACCTCATTCATTTATAAAATATTATGATCTTGAGCCTTTCCATCTACCATGAGTTAATGCCTACTCTGGGAATTGATGGCATATTCCCTAATTAGAATCGCTTCTGGAGAGCAAAAATAATTTATGAGAAAAAAATCATAAAAGAAATCAAGTGTACTAATCCATGGATTAAAATATAATTTAGAAAACTCTTTCTGACTTAGAGTTCATCTGTGAAGTGATTTGACTGAGTCTCATTTGCTGTGAATAGTGGCATTGCCCAAACCCAGAATCATTCCCCCTTGAACATTTAAAAATGTATCACTAAGCCCCAAAGCCAGCCAAACACCATCTTGAGATTCTTGAAAAAGTGCTCCCCTTCCCAAATCAAGCCACTCACTCAGCACGTTTCCAGAGGTTTACTGACTATTAGACGATGTGAGGTTCAGATTTCATTGACATGCAGAGTGGACTCTGTATATTCTTGTAGGACCCTCAGACCAGGCTCCGAAAAGCTGGCTTGGCCCTTTCACTTGGACCTGTGTCACTGTGCTGTCACTGGGACTTCGGAAACATTTGACAATGCAGCCCTGAACTCGGGTGCACGGATGACTTGTTTTTCTGAAAGGAAAGGAGGCCAGCATTACTATGTAAGCAGAGGAAGTTGACACGATCTCATTCATGGGCCTTTCTTCTGTTTGTGTCAGGGAATCCGCCTCTGCAGAACAGCAAGCCACACATGGCTGTCTGCTTCATTTTCTTCATTCTTAACCTTTGCCTTCTCCTTGGAATGAAGTGTGAAATACTGCCAAGACTCTGCATTTTCTGTGTATCTCCCTCACAACAGTCAGGAGGAGCAGGGTTAAAGATGTTTGCACACCCCAAAAATAACTCCAGCGCCCAGGGCCAGATCAGAGCAGCCACCTACCAATGGGAAGAGGTTCCACGTAAAAATGGGTGCAGAAAAAAACATTGGTTTCTGTCTTATACAACATACGTGGTAGCAAGCTAGTTAAATGTTGTCTAATTTAAATTAATGATAAAAATATCTTGTAAATAATGAAAGTCCTGAAAAGCAAAACTTTTATTTAACAGTACTAATTGCCTTTGAATCAGTTTTTCCCTTTAAAACTGTTTTAATCGAAGCAGCACATAAATTATTGAATAATATTTAAATCCTTGTAAGAATTTAACTTGCCTCATTGTATATGGTGGTGCTCTATTTTTTTTATTCTTTTGGTTGCTGTACATTTTGTAGAATTATGAATAATTCTATAGATAAGATTGTTCTGAGAAATGTAGAGATAAAACGTTGGCTATTTGTAGCCAACAATTAAATACACATTCTATGATGCCACACAAGACGTTTAGGTAGGTCTTTATCTCGGTCTCAGTTGTGACCAGAAAATGTTTTGTTTTTACTGGTTTACTTAAGAGAAGAATGAAATAGCTCTATTTCTAAATGTATGGTGCTAAGGTCAGCTGGTAAACAGTGACTTTATTCAAGGTGTTCTATTTCTGAACCTCCTAATTCTCATTCCCAAGGGAGGAAAAAGAAGGAAACCATACTCTATATAAGCATTTGAGAAGAGAATATAGAGGGTGTTGTTTGATGATCTGTATATTAGAACTACAGCTCAATGAAATGTCGCACATACCTCCGTTTTCCCTTTCCCAATCTTCTTTTTAATGCTCCATCATACAGGAACCAAAGAGGACAAAATCCTCATGGAACTCATTTTTCACTCTATGCTATGTGACTTTGGCAGCCTCGGGTCTCCCGGGAACCTGCACAGCACTCTGTGCCCCCGTGGGGTCTGCCAGGAAAGAAGCCACTCAAGGCCACTTGCTGCTTTCTTCACATCTTATCTTAAAGGCACTGCTAGCTTCCTCCTACGGCTCTGTTTTTAATCTTTTTTTTTTTCCTTTACTCTTTGTTAATTATAACAACATGACAGCATTTTGGAAGACAGAATAGAGGAAAAACCCATTTCCTTTCATAAAATTATCCCAACACAAATTGGTATCATTGTTTTTTATCTATTGTCATCCAATCTCTTCTATATGATTATTTTTTTACATAGTTTATAATCATGGTGCATGTGTTGGGTCTAATTGTTTTACACTTAGCACAGAAACACTGTTGCATGTTCCTACAGTCTCCTTCATCATTATGATTTAAAATAGCTGTATAATAGTTCATGAAGGAGATGGTCCATCATTTAAGGATTCCTCCTATTTTTTAAAAAATTTGTTTGTTTATTTCCTTTCACTTCTATGTGTAACTCTATAATAATCCTACCAGTTCCTAAAACTTTCTCATTTTTTAAAATGTCCTTGGACTAGAGACCTAGAGGGGGTATACTGGATCAGTGGATATGAACTCTATAGCTCTTACTACACATGCCAAATTGATCTCCAAAGGGGCTGTGCCAATTTATTCTTCTTTTTTATCATTTGTTTTTTGTGGAAGTGGAGTTGATCTACAGTGTTGTGTTAATTTCAGCTGCACAGCACAGTGACTCAGTTATGCATGTATATACATTCTCTTTCATATTCTTTTCCATTATGGTTTACTACAGGATATTGACTATGGTTCCCTGTGCTGTACAGTAGGACCTTGTTGTCCATCCATTCTATATGTAATAGTTTGCATCTGCCAACCCCAGAATCCTCGTCCCTCCCTTCCCCAGGCAGTGCCAATTTATACTACAGGAATTACGGATGAAAGTTCCAGTTTTGGTGCAGTCTATCTCACACTCTTTATGTCTACTCTATGCTGTAGCCTCAGGAAAGAGACAGATAGTACTAGTTGGTTCCATGCTCTGTGAAGAGAAGAATATTGGTTGCAGGAATCAGCTTCAAGTGAGTATTAGGAGAGAAAATTGACGTCTTTCACTGATAAGGCAAATTGGAGACCACATTATACGTCGATGTTATACTATTTAAATTCTTAGTCTTTATTGTGTTTCTATTGCTTTTTCACATTTTATAAGTATGTGCTATTTTAGTCATAAAGATATTTTGATTAAGTCATATTTTTATAGAAAAGGTATTCAAGTGTGGAAACATGTGTCAGACTCCAACTCAGCTGATTATATCATTCCCTGCTCAAAAACCTCTCTAGACTCCATTACTTACAAAGTAAATTCTGAGTTCTTTATTGTGACATTTCAAGGCCTTCATTCCCTGGCCCCAAACTTCCTTCCATCCTTATATTTTACTACAAATTCTCTAGACGCCAGTCAATCAGTGATACTGACGTGATCCCCAAATATTCTCCACTGTCCTTGCTCACATTCTGTCTGGCTCCCTCCCCCCTCCCCCTCCCCCTCCCCCTGCTTCATCCTCCCGCTGAAATTCTACTGGGATTTCAAGATGCTGAGAGTCAAGCCCCACCATGATCTTCCCTGATTCCTGGGCAGACTTCTTCTTCCAAATGCCTGTAATTTCTTCCAACTCTGGATCATGGTCAAACTTTTGTTGTTGTTGCTTTTCAAAATTTATTTCAAACAGTGATTTACTTCACCTATTGAGCTGTATTTTTGCAGTTCCCCCCACCAACCCCAGCTTTATTGTGCTATAATTGGCCAATAAAAATTGTATATATTTAAGATGTACAATGTGATGATTTGATAGTCATATACATGGTGAAATGATTACCACATTGACGCTAATTCACGCATCCATCACCTCACATAGTTACCTGGACTGTGGTAAAAGTTTTACTTCTCACTCTTAAAGCATTTATCGTATTCTCTCTCATAGTCAGTGCTTATGAACTTGTCAAATCCCATTAAGTTGTAATATTTTTGAGGAGAGGAAAACTTCATATTCATTTGTTAATTATTCATAATATTTAGCAATGTGTTTTTATACAGTAGACATCTAGTACACATAGAGTATTAATAAATATTTGTTTAATTAAAGTATTACACTGAGCTCAAGAGACCCTCATGAGTGTTACCCACTATTTAGTAGCAGCCATCAGAATACAGATATAAATCTCAAGAGGAGGTAGCTAGACATCTATACTCTTACGGTAACTGATGTGAATAATCCTGACCCTCCAGTGTTTTGAGATCCGTAAGTTCCTCCTGAATCATCAAAGATAAAATGATGCTGTTTAGCTCTTTCAGGTTGAAAAGAAACCAATACATATTCAGGTTACTTCAATTAGGGTATTTATTGTGAGGATTCATAAGAAAATAAAGAATGATTCGAAATAATCTCATTTACCACACAGTTAGGTGTCCCGGAGAACAAGAATTTTCAGCTCTGTGGCTTAGTTTCCTTGTCTCCTCCGCACAGGCCTCTCCAACTCCTGAATTTTTCCATTGAGGTCAAATAATGGTCGGTCAGCTTCTGTTGGTCTTTGCTGCTACTGCTCTCATTAAGAATGACTTGGTCGCCTTGGTGGTATAAGGGTGAGCACAGCTGCCTTACAAGAATGACTTTGTCATTCAAGTGGAAGATTTGAATGGTCAGCCGACCCCACCCTACTTGTGTCCTCCAGCCTTCTGTGGGTCGGACCACAGTCTGCAAGGAGGAGACCACATGCGAGAGCCTATAGACTGGGGTCCTACCTGTGTCCAGGGAATGTGGCCCAGCCAGCTGTGTTGGGATGACTATGACAACTGTGTAAATTCTGACTCCTTTCTCCATAAGGAATTATATGCGTGATTGACAGAGCATTATCTCTCTTAAATGGGTTTGGTATTTCGACGATAAATTATTTTCTCATTTTGTAAAGTTGATAACCCATATGTTATATGTAAACTCTATTCACTTGAATTTTATGTTAGAACATTTTCTAATTATGATATTTTACTTAGTTATTGCTAACTTTATGAGGCACTTACCATTGCAAATATATCTCCTCGGGCTTCCCTGGTGGCGCAGTGGTTGAGAGTCCGCCTGCCGATGCAGGGGACGTGGGTTCGTGCCCCGGTCTGGGAGGATCCCACATGCCGCAGAATGGCTGGGCCCGTGAGCCATGGCCGCTGAGCCTGTGCGTCCGGAGCCTGTGCTCCGCAATGGGAGAGGCCACAACAGCGAGAGGCCCGCGTACCGGAAAAAAAAAAAAAAAAATATATATATATATATCTCCTCTTCACAGATACTCTGTGAATAAGCTGTTTTTATCCCCATTTCACAGATAAAGAAACTAAGGCTCAGAAAGGTGTATTAACTTGTCTAAAGTCTCACGACTGAGTCATTGAACCAGAATGTGAACCCAAGTCGGTCAGATCTCCAAGCCTTTACATGCACCAGGCTCAAGCATGGACAATGTAGAGTTTGTATTATTTAACCACCACTTTTCTCTTTAAAAAAAAAAAAGTAGAAAACATATCAGGGTTTTATGTAAGTATTAACTTCTTCACATTTCAGAGTGCATTTGGATATTTTGCAAGTGAAATCAAGAGTGGTGAGGCTGAGGAAGCACAAACTGAACTTCCGCGTTGTCAATATTCCTGCTCGTTCCACTGTGAAAGTCTCTCCCCTAACCCTTCCATGTCTATTCTCAAATATTAGGAAATGACCCAGAACACCTCATCAATGAAAAGGAATATGTACCATGCTGTGACAGCTTTATGCTAAAGGGCTTTCAAGAGGGAGTTAAATGAGTGGTGAAGCAACCTTGCTCCCGTTTAAATAGCTTTCCCAAGCACAGCTCTCAGTTCAGGCATTACTGTTGCTTTTATAAATAATACAAAACAATTGAAGCAGTGGACTTAAATTTGCTAAACTTAAATCATTTTGCAGCAGGAAAAAAACAAACAAACCAGGACCCAATTTCTTTTTCTTTCTTTTTCTTCTTTAGAAGCTGAACTGGGTTACTGCCCATGGCATTTTCTAATTCAATGATAATTTAAAAACTCACTCCAGTTTCATCTACAATGCTATATTCCTTTACCTAGGATTCCAGGTTTCTCTCTCCTGTTTCTTGGGATTTGCAAAGCAGCAGAATCAGCCAGTTTACGTTTAAGATGTTTTGATTCTTTTCTCAGGCTCTTGCCAGTGTACTTAACGCAGAATGATTAAAAGCTGTGTGTTCTGTTAGAACTGTTATGGTGTTTAAACAAGGAAGTCTGTGTTTGTTTAAGAGAATGGGGAAATGGTTATCTTGACAGATTAGACTGAAAAAACAGGACAGCCACAGTCTAGCACAGATGTCCACATTTGCCACTTGGCTGGCTTTTTGAGGTATTCTAAACAAAACTGGCTTGTGTGCTGGTGCCTGAGCTCTGCTTGACACCTGACTGAGGAATGCAATTAAGAACCACTGCCAGGGCCTGGGTGTCTCTGTGGGCACATGTTCCCAGGTTTGAAATTCCTCAGAGTCTGTTTAACTGTGTCATAATTAAACTAATGGAACACAAGAGGAATTTCTCTAACTGGCTTAAAGACCCCGTTGCAATGTGATTTCATCTCACATCACACGCAGTTCCTGGGGCTTCACTGCAAAGTCGAAATGCCGCTGAGCAGAAACTGCGTGACCACGTTCATCAATCTCTTACAAACGTGATCTTTAACTGGATGAAACATCAGGGGCAGCTGTGGTTAAGTGGCAATAGCGCGGGATGAAAATTCAGGAAACCTGATTCAAGCCCTAACTCTCCCACTTACTAGCTGTTTGATCTTGGTCAGGTCCTGGTTTACCTCATTTAGGATCATGCAGCTGCTGTTGATGAGACTGATGACGGCAGCCCACGTTTATTGAGCCCGTCCTCCGTGCCAGGCACTGCTGCGGGCTTGACAGAGTGTCCCTCGTCTGCTCCTCCAAAGAGCCCGATAAGGTGGGTACAGTTAGCTATGCTGTTTCCTGTGGCATCTCAGGAAATCTAAGAGCTCGGCTCAGTCACTTAGTCACGCGAGCTGGGATGTTTGAACCCAGGTCCGGCTAGGATTGGGGTTTCGGCTTCCTCAGGCAACGTGATCTTCAAGGTAACTTCTTGCTGTGAAATCAACAATTGTGAAAGCTGAACACATCGACATGGCTTTTACTGTGTCTACAAATATATTTTAAAAAGACCGAGACTTAGCCGTGGTTGGTTATAATCATGGGTATGTGTAGGTATCTACGTCTGTTGCCTGGTTGCATAGTTTGCCTTAGATATTAATGTAAAATTCTTTTATCATAAATTTTATGAAAATCTAGGACTCTTATTAAGGAGTAGTTGCTAAATCAGATCTTGGGGGCATGAAACTCTGGTATGTATGATTTTGACTTTTTACTGAAGAGGAATTTCAAAATATAGGACTTTGGGACATACTTGTTATGTTATATAAGCAACTGCCGATTTAACTCTGTTGTGTTTTTTTACTATTAATAAGTACTTTATTTTATAATATGGGTGATATTTGAGTGCCGTCAATCTGAATTAAAATTTATTGTAATGAAGCTTTATTAGTAACAAAGGAATTTTCCATTGCCCAAGATTTTGATTGATTCCTAACATTCACATGTGGTATGTGAATATATTTTCCAAAAGTCATGAGTACACAGTGTTTTTTTGAAAATATAAAATGCAAAATGTCAGAGCAGCTGGCGGCAGTCCACTTCTGCTTTGCCTGTTTTGTCAATGTCAGTGGGATTACCTGTCAGGACTTTGGGAGGCCAGACAGGATTCCGACCATGGGTTCTACTGGCCTTATTCTTAGAGAACACCTAGAGTCTTTTAAAAATTTTTTTTTATTTTTGGCTGAGTTGGGTCTTCGTTGTGGTGCACGGGCTTCTCATGGCGGTGGCTTCGCTTGTTGCAGCAGGGGCTCTAGGTGCGCGGGCTTCAGTAGTTATGGCTCACGAGCTCTAGAATGCAGGCTCAGCAGTTGCGGTGCACAGGCTTAGTTGCTCCGCAGCATGTGGGATCTTCCCGGACCAGGGCTCGAACCTGTGTCCCGTGCGTTGACAGGTGGATTCTTAACCACTGCGCCACCAGGGAAGTCCCTACCTGGAAGCTTTAATGTAAAATCTAAGAGGTTGCTTTGAAGAATTAAGTCTGTACCAATTTTGATACATCTGAACATAGTTATTAGATAATCAAAATGTTAAAGAATCAACTTCTTGTGTGATTGTTTAAGTGATTTATGGTATTGTGTCTTAGCTCCTGTAATCTTGACCTGACAACAATCAGCGTAGATGTCTTCATTCCTAACCTTCCTGCCATAATCTTCTTCCTCTACTTCTTGACCTAACCCTGTTCCCTTGTAGATGTCATTAGTAATGTTTGGAACAATCTTTCACTCTATATCTGTTATTTTTTTTTCTCCTAACAATTCTGTTTAGAAGAAATCTCTTGGAATTCTGCCCTTGACCATCAGTCTCTCCTGGATCTTTATCAAATGATAATAGGACTTAACCAATGCGCTATTTTGTTTATCACAAAAATAAGAGCCTGCTTCTCCCCAGATAGGGATCTATTGTTTTATCTTATCCCTTAGCACGTAAGAATTGAAAGATCAGGGTCACTTGCTTATCCCCATGGTGATAGAGTGCCTGGCAATTAATATTAACAGATAACAAGGGAATTTCATTATAATTATTTCTTAGGTACATTCCTGGCAGTGCATCATATAATTTCACTGGTTTGATTTCTCCTGGAATTCCTAAGATTAGAATTTAGATTAGTTTCTGCTAACATTTAAGAGCAAATTGTGGTGTCGTCTCTGTTTTCTGCATAGCTCAAAGATAAAGAGAAATACCGCCGAACTTAGATAGGTTGAATCACGTTCAGGAAAAGTGAGGTCCAAGTCTTTTGATGCTGTTGGGTCTAGAATGAATCGTATGACCTGCCCCTTACACTGAGTGTCTTTTCTTGGGAGAAAACAGGGTAATGATCTGAAGCAACTACACAAAGACCATCTGTGAGGCAACGGTGTGGGAGGCTTGTCTTGGTACTGGAGGTGATTCATGGAGGACTGTGTGTTTGTGAAGCTCAGGTGGTTTTTTCTTCAGGCTCAGCATCCAGACCATCTCCTTTCTGGTCTCCACCTCCCCCCTAGGACTAGTGCTAATTCGCCCACTTTTGAGCCACTGATTGTGTTCACAACTCCAGACCAAAGGCAATCACCAGGGTTTGGAGATAAAGAATTTTAGCAGGAGTGGCTTTTAGAGCAGAGTTTCCCACAACTGAGTCATTTGTGGATCCACCTTTCCAAAATTTGCTAAATCTTAAAAAAAAAAAAAAAAAGCTGCTGACTTACCTTTTTATTCACCTAAATCTCTTATAAAAAGGAAACAGGCTATCACATGCCAAAAACAGAAGACTCAACACAAAAACTGTGAAGACAAAACAGTTTTCAGACTCTCAAGGCTGAAAAGGATCCGAGCTTGAAGCCTGGTCTCTTTTTCTTAAAAAGGAGATGTTAGTTTTAGGGAGGTGAGAAGGGTACTCTGCTGTCAAAATAAAACTGTTTCCTCAATTTCTTTGGAAGGGTTGAGAAAGAATTGACAATAGAATGACTTTATCACTCTATGAGTTAAGTGTTATTTAATGCCGTGTTTGTGAACGATTTCATCTTACACACCTTCACTAGGATGAGTCTTACACGTTGAGAAACATTGTTTTTATACCTTGTCTGGACCAGCTAGTACCTGGCAGTGGATTCAAGGGGTCAACATGGGTTTATTGAATGTCTATCATGTGTAGCACTTATGCAAGGCACTATGGGGAATAGAAATAAAACAGGAAAGTCTGAATTAGAGTTAGAAAACATATATGTGTATGTGTGCATGCATATTTATATTTAGGATTAGAAGACATCAATACATTATATGTATACATATATGTGTGTGTGCATATTTGTTTTTAATAATTTGAGATTTGAGACTAGGACTAAATTACATATGAACAAGTGTGATAAAATACTGAAAATACTCCCATTTAGTTGGTGAATGACCTCAGGGTGTCCCTTCCACCCTAGATGTCCCCTCAGAGTCAGCAACTAAAGGCAGGCCTCTAGACCTGCTCCAGCACTTTAGCCTGTGTCCATTCTGTATAATTGGTACCTTGCCATAAAGATGGCTTACATATCCTCTCTGTGTATTGGACTTTTGGGGCATTGTATTGTATCCACACACCTAGCATGGAGACTGCCATATAGTAGTGATCAATAAATAGTTAAATGTTTAATCAAAAAATTAATTACTAGGGATTCAGGTGGGGGAGGTTAATAGACCACATTTCTTGAAGCAAGTAAGATTTCAGCCAAGTTTTAAAAATCTTAACTGTGATTTTTTTTAAGTATGGAAGAAATCAATGCACATCATTGAATTTTCTGAAAATTCCAAAAAGTATAAAGAAGAAAATAATCAACTATAATCCTTCCATCCAAAGAGGACCACAGTCAACATTTTGATTTGTTTTCCTTAGGAATTTTCTATGTATGTATTCAGTCCTGTGTATGTGTGTCTGTGTGTGTGCACACGCGCATGGCCGGGCAGATATTTTAACATGTCAAGTGTAGGCTTTCTGTCCTTCCTGATGGAATCAAAGATGATTCCACGTTTGGATCCTGGCCTCAATGTGCTAATCGGGTTAGTGGGAGAAGAGAATGGGGAGGAGCCAAGGGCAGCTGTATGCGTTTACATGAGGGAAGACACTGAGTTACACTCTAAGCAGTCTGGAACCCAGAGTGGGGGGTCTGAGAGTGAGAAAAAGTTGCGGGGGGTTAAAGTGAGAAGAGGGCCCTGAAACAACGTAGCATTGGCTGAAATGTGAGGAAGAAGGGAGATAACGGGGCAGTAGTTATCATGCCGACACTTGGGAGGTAGGGCCCTGAAAAAAAATTGAGGATGTTTTCTTATATGTCATGGAATATAATCAATCCTCCTTTTGTCTCCCTTTCAAGATACTGTCAATAAAGATGAATCATTTCAAGGCCTTTGTGGGAGTGGATGTGTAGTTTTGGATAGAAGTCTGTGCTGAGATGGGCTTTAAGTTGGGAAGAAGAAGGACCAGTTTGTTTAGACTCTCTGTGTGTGTGTGTGTGTGTGTGTGTGTGTGTGTGTATAGTCTGAAAGAGGGATGTGATGGTGATAATAGTTTAAAATGGTTTGATGTGGTTTCTTTTGTCTTTCTAAGCACTTGACCTTAGTCTTAACTCTGTCCGAGGTATCCACCTATCCATCTACCGTGAAAGCAGACAGGAAGAAATGAGATAGTACTCAACTTCTGATCTTCAAAAATAGGATTTGCAGCAAGCCAGTAGTCTTGAAAACCAGGGTATTGCTTTGAGAAAGAAATGTCTAAATTCTTTGTCTCCTTACTTGAGTATATCAAAGTCCATACTTAATCAGCTAGATCAGAAAAATTGCCTAATGGAGGGCCAGACCATAAGACCATGACTCTCTTCCATCCCCAGATTGTTTAGGGGAAAGAAGGAAAGAGAAGTAGGGGAGAGGTCAGATGTGTGCCCTGAGATGGGTTAGAAAAGTGAGGCTCACAGCAGCAGAGTTCTTGCCCACCCCCGCCTTCTGATGTCTGCTGGGGGTGCGGGAGGAGGCTACCAGGCTGGCTACCGCAGATCAGAGGTGAAGTCACAGCAAAATTATCGCCGTGCCCAGACAGCCTGCTCAGGCAGAGAGGGGTCCTAAAGTGCATCTCTTCGGAGCTGTCCTTGGTTCCCGTATGGCAAAGCAGAAGTAATTCAGCGTGACTGTGGAGACTGTCAAATGGGCTTACCACAGCGATGGCAGGCTGTCTCTGTCACACAAGGTTGAGAGCTCAACCTTGGGGCTTGGTGAGAATTGTAAGACCTGAGAGGGATCTAGATT
This sequence comes from Aethalodelphis obliquidens, assembly GCF_003676395.1. NCBI lineage: Eukaryota > Metazoa > Chordata > Mammalia > Artiodactyla > Delphinidae > Aethalodelphis > Aethalodelphis obliquidens. Next base: position 14,684,806 of record NW_020837948.1, read on the forward strand.
GCCAGGCTTGTCTAAGCTTTGAGAAACCAGTGACCACCTTCACCAGCTGCAGGTAGATGCTATGATGGCATTGGCGCTAGTAGCATCCAGGTGGTGAGGTCATTGCTCCAGAGGCAAGGAAGGCCAAGGAGCTGGAAGAACATGCCTTATCCCTTCTGCCCTGAGGTCAGTGAGCCTCCCCCTCCCCCATATTCTTACAACCACTTCTACTTTCTGCAGAGAAGCAGAGGGAGTAGGAGGATATTTGAAAGATTAACATTTTATCCAATAACACTTTAAGAAGGAGTTTGATTTATAAGAACAAACTAAATGTTAAGTCTGACAGTTAATGTAGTTAATGTTTTCTTAACCAATGACATCTGGGTGCTAGAGAGGAGGAACAGAGCATCTGTAGACAGAAGAAAGAAATTACATACTTTCTCTACATATTCAAGTTGTGTTATTTAAAATTACTTAAATGCGCAAACACACACACTCAATTAAAATCATCACACTGGGTATAGGGCTGTTCCTGTCAAAGTTCATTTGTTGGCAAGGATCAGAAACCCCCTGAGGCTAACTCAGGCAGTGGGGGTAAGGGATAATTGAAGGATTTCAGACAGGCCCCCGGGGAAATAGAATGGGAAATTCAAGATCCTAATTTACACTTATCACTGCTCAGAGATCACGTGATCTCTCTCATTCTTGCTTCTCTTTGCTTATTAAGCTTGTACTTGGTACAGCATGGCAGCCATCCCCAAATCTTTATCAAAACCATTTATTTAGAAGTCTTTCATCAACTGATGACTTCATTCTGGGCCTCTGAGCTCAAATTCCAATGAGACACTTTTAACATTAAGTAACTAGAAATGGATCATAGATCTAAAGGTAAAATATAAAACTATGAAACTTTTAGAAAAAAACCATACGATAAAATCTTTGTGATCTTGGGTTAGGCAGACTTTTTAGGTATGACACCAAAAGCATACCTAATCCATAAAAGAAAACAAATTGATAAATTGGGACTTCATCAATATTAAAAATGTCTGCTGTGCAAGACACTGTTAAGAGAATGAAAAGACAAGCCACACACTGGGAGAAAATATTTGCAAAACACATACCTACAAACACTTGTACTGAGAATATATAAAAAATTCTTATAACTGAATAATAAGAAAACCAACAACCTAATTAAAATATGGGCAAAGTTTTGAAGATACTTTACCAAACAATTCATACAGATGACAAACAAACACATGAAAAGCTGCTCAGCATTATTAATTATTAGAGAAACGTAAATCAAAACCACAGTGAGATATATTATTACGTACCTATTAGAATGGTTAAAAAAAAACTGGCAAAGATTCAGAGCAACTGGAACTTTCATATGTTGCCACTGGAATGCAAAATGGTACAGCTATTTTGGAAAATAGTTTGTCAGTTTCTTATAAAGTTAAATATATATTTCCCATATGAAGTAGAAATTCTCGTTCTACCTATTTACCCAAGTGAAATGAAAAAAACTTCTAAAAAATTTTTATAGCAGCTTTATTCATAATTTCCTCAAACTGGAAACAATCCAAATGTCCCTCAACTGGGAATGCATAAGCAAATTGTGGTATATGCATACAATGGAATACTACTTAGTAATAAAAGTATACTTGTTTATATGTGCAACAAGAGGAATGAATCTAGAATGCATTAAGCTAAGTAAAAAAGCCAGATTCAAAAGGTGACATACTACATGATTCCATTTATGTAGTATTCTCAGAAAGGCAAAATTATAGGAATGAAGAACATATCCATGATTGCCGGGAGTTAGTGGTGACACTATTTGGCTACCAAGAGGTAGTGTAAGAGAATTTTTTAGGGTCAGTGGGGATGATGAAAATGTTCCATATCCTGATTATGGTGGTAGTGACAGGGCTCTTTGCATTTGTCAAAATTTATAGAATTGTACACTAAAATGAATGCAAATTTACATACTAAATGGTATGTAAATTTTAAAACTTTTAAAAAGGAAGTAGAAAAAAATATTCCAGTGAGAGAGAGAATATAATTGACTCCCTTAGATCAGATTCTAACCTTGGGCCAATCATTGATGATCCATCAGCAAGCAGAGCTCTAAGCTGTTTCTCTAGGTTTGATGGGGCAGTAACAAGGGGGTGGAAAATTGGACTGGTTTGCAAATGAACAGATTCATCAGGAAATAGTTTTGCATTGTGATATCATTGAATAACATTATTTAATGAGCATTTTCCCAAGTCATTGAAATTGTTCTGTGTGCATCGGTTGAAAATATTGCTAGATTCATGCTACACAGGGCTGTCCCTGCTGAGTTTTAAAGAATTTGAAATTAACTAGATAAAGAAGGCAAAGAAGCAGGAAAAGGTTTAAGTGTCATCTGGTCTCGGAAGCGTCAGAATCGGGATCCACTCATACAAGAACTTCTTTTGGAGAACTCATTTTAAATATAACTTTGAGCAAAACAGTTTATATGTCATAAAAATATATATTAAAATTCAAACTTCCAGATGCCAAGGAGCTCGCTTGTTAGGGAGTAAAACTGACACACAGGAAAATGATGGAAGTATTCCTATTTTCTGCTTTCTGTTTCTTATAGTCTCTGTAAAGTTATATTACATCAAGTATAAAAGTGGCCCTACTGAAAGAATAAATCTTTGAAGTTTCAAGATCTATAAATCTTCTTTGAAATTTGCAAACTTAGCTCAGGTAATCTCTACCTTTTTGGTACAAGACAGATGTTGTATTTTACTATTCCATTTAGTTTTGGAATACTTCCTTGATTTTTTGCAATTATCTTTGTGCAATTGCTGAGCATCTTGAAAAATACTTAAGAATCAACATAACTAGATATTCAGTACAAGCATCAAAGCACCAGCAGTTAAGCCCAGAGCTGCTAGTTGATATTTAGGGATATCAAGTCACATTTTTTACACTCTGAAAAATTGCCCAAGCTTTGGTTCACAACGTTAATGTGGCTGAATCAGTATTATATCAGAAATCAGAATTAACATGCTCCCTGGCTACTCCTCCCAGGCAAAGAGCCACATAACTAATGTCACTAGGCTTAATTAAATCTCTTCCTTCTAGGAATATTTCTAGGTTAAGACTGAGGATAGTGGCAAGATTGTATGTGTGTGGTAGTGATAGGAGTGTTTGTGGGTCAGGTAGGGGGGTTGGAGAATAGCTCAATCTCTTTTTATGAGGCCCTTAGAGAGGCAAATATTAGAATGTTCTCATACTCCATTTTCTGATGAGCAAATACAGTAATCATCCAGGATGCTCTTTAAAAGAAAAATAAGGAGACTTTCAGTAATCTCCTCTTGTTAGATGTTGCATAACAGAAATGTATCCATGGAAGATGAAAGGCCAACTCATGAAAATAAAATAGAATGACTTGAGGTGATTCAGGGAGAAGGCAACACAGCCATTGTTTGTAAATGAAAGTTAATGATATCTTTGCACCAGTTGCAATTTTTCAGCCTGAATATTTTGATGAATTATAGCTAGGCTGTATAAAAATTTGTGACCTATATATAAAAGAGTCAAAGTGAAGTAGTTATCTGCATTTTCTTGTCACAAGAGATTTTTTTTCCCCTGAGTAGAGCCCTCCCCTGCACCCTGCCAAGAAATCACTAGACTTTAAAAGAAATATTCAGAGTTATGGTTCCCCCAAAGACCATGATAACATTGAGCAGCCACAAAGCAAATAAAGAGAAAGAGAGGTAGCCTCATCCACCAGAGGACAGAGAGCAGAAGCAAGAAGAACTGCAATCCTGCAGCCTGTGGAACAAAAACCACATTAACAGAAAGATAGACAAGATGAAAAGGCAGAGGGCTATGTACCAGATGAAGGAACAAGATAAAACCCCAGAAAAACAACTAAATGAAGTGGAGATAGGCAACCTTCCAGAAAAAGAATTCAGAATAATGATAGTGAAGATGATCCAGGACCTCGGAAAAACAAAGGAGGCAAAGATCGAGAAGATGCAAGAAATGTTTAACAAAGACCTAGAAGAATTAAAGAACAAACAAACAGAGATGAACAATACAATAACTGAAATGAAAACTACACTAGAAGGAAGCAATAGCAAAATTACTGAGGCAGAAGAACGGATAAGTGACCTGGAAGACAGAATGGTGGAATTCACTGCTGCGGAACAGAATAAAGAAAAAAAATGAAAAATGAAGACAGACTAAGAGACCTCTGGGACAACATTAAAAGCAAAAACATTCGCATTATACGGGTCCCAGAAGGAGAAGAGAGAGAGAAAGGACCCAAGAAAATATTTGAAGAGATTATAGTCGAAAACTTACCTAACATGGGAAAGGAAATAGCCACCCAAGTCCAGGAAGCACAGCGAGTCACATACAGGATAAACCCAAGGAGAAACACTGCGAGACACATAGTAATCAAATTGGCAAAAATTAAAGACAAAGAAAAATTATTGGAAGCAGCAAGGGAAAAACAACAAATAACATACAAGGGAACTCCCATAAGGTTAACAGCTGATTTCTCAGCAGAAACTGTACAGGTCAGAAGGGAGTGGCATGATATACTTAAAGTGATGAAAGGGAAGAACGTACAACGAAGATTACCCTACCTGGAAAGGATCTCATTCAGATTTGATGGAGAAATCAAAAGCTTTACAGACAGGCAAAAGCTAAGAGAATTCAGCACCACAAAACCAGCTCTACAACAAATGCTAAAGGAACTTCTCTAAGTGGAAAACACAGGAAAGAAAAGGCACTACAAAACCAAACCCAAAACAATTAAGAAAATGGTCATAGGAACATACATATCGATAATTACCTTAAACATGAATGGATTAAATGCTCCAACAAAAGACATAAGCTTGCTGAATGGATACAAAAACAAGACCCATATATATGCTCTCTACAAGAGACCCACTTCAGACCTAGGGACGCATACAAACTGAAAGTGAGGGGATGGAAAAAGATATTCCATGCAAATGGAAATCAAAAGAAAGCTGCAGTAGCAATACTCATATCAGATAAAATAGACTTTAAAATAAAGAATGTTACAAGAGACAAGGAAGGAGACTACATAATGATCAAGGGATCAATCCAAGAAGAAGATATAACAATTATAAATATATATGCACCCAACATAAGAGCACCTCAATACACAAGGCAACTGCTAACAGCTGTAAAAGAGGAAATCGACAGTAACACAATAATAGTGGGGGTGTTTAACACCTCACTTACACCAATGGACAGATCATCCAAAATGAAAATAAATAAGGAAACAGAAGCTTTAAATGACCCAATAGACCAGATAGATTTAATTGATATTTATAGGATATTCCATCCAGAAACAGCAGATTACACTTTCTTCTAAAGTGTGCACGGAACATTCTCCAGGATAGATCACATCTTGGGTCACAAATCAAGCCTCAGTAAATTTAAGAAAATTGAAATCATATCAAGCATCTTTTCTGACCACAAAGCTATGAGATTAGAAATGAATTATAGGGGAAAAAACATAAAAACACTTGGATTCAATCTCAATAAAAGATTGAGCAGAGAAATGTGGTGGGGTTAACTCCAATAGCATTTCTGAAGGCTGGAAGTTCATTCTGAAAAAATAATTCCAACATGGATTCCAATTTATCTGATTGGGTTTTCTTCACTCAGATGCATTAAATTCAAATTTCATTCAAGATGGAAATTAATCTCATTATCGTAATTACAGAAGTAGCCATTTTGCCACACACAATTCTATTTGGCAGAGAAGAGCCTGGGCTTATGTGCGCACTGGGATAAAAACTTGTGCTTCACCTCAGGCCAAACAACCAGTAAGACAGGAACACAATCCCACTCATTAAAAAAAAAAAAAAGAGATGGCAAAAAAATATGTCACAGGCGAAGGAGCAAGGTAAAAACCTACAAGACCAAATAAATGAAGAGGAAATAGGCAATGTACTTGAAAAACAATTCAGAGTAATGATAGTAAAGATGATCCAGAATCTTGGAAATAGAATGGAGGCACGGATTGAGAGAATATAAGAAATGTTTAACAAAGATCCAGAAGAATTAAAGAACAAACAAACAGATGAACAACACAGTTACTGAAATGAAAAATATGCTAGAAGGAGTCAATAACAATAACTGAGGCAGAAGAACGAATAAGTGAGCTGGAAGACAAAATGGTGGAAATAACTGCTGAGGAGCAGAATAAAGAAAAAAGAATGAAAAGAATTGAAGACAACCTCAGAGACCTCTGGGACAACACTAAACGCACCAGCATTTGAATATAGGTGTCCCAGAAGAAGAAGAGAAAAAGAAAGGGTCTGAGAAAATATTTGAAGAGATTATAGTTGAAAACTTCCCTAACATGGGAAAGGAAATAGTCTCCCAAGTCCAGGAAGCACAGAGAGTCCCATACAGGATAAACCCTAGGAAAAACACACCAAGACACATATTAATCAAACTAACAAAAATTAAATTCAAAGAAAAAATATTAAAAGCAACAAGGGAAAAACAAAAAAATAACATCCAAAGGAGTCCCTATGAGGTTATCAGCTGATTTTTCAGCAGAAACTCTGCAGGCCAGAAGGGAGTGGCAGGAGATACCTAAAGTGATGAAAGAGAAAAACCTACAACCAAGATTACCCTTCCAGAATGAGCAAGGATCTCATTCAGATTCAACAAAGTCAAAAGCTTTTCAGACAGGCAAAAGCTGAGAGAATTCAGCACCACCAAACCAGCTTTACAACAAATGCTAAAGGAACTTCTCTAGGCAGGAAATACAAGAGAAGGAAAAGACCTACAAAAACAAACCCAAAACAATTAAGAAAATGGTAATAGGAACATACATATCTGTAATCACCTTGAATGTAAATGGATTAAATGCCCCAACCAAAGGACACAGACTGGCTGAATGGATACAAAAATAAGACCCATATATATACTGTCTATAAGAGACCCACTTCAGACCTAGGGACACATACAGACTGAAAGTGAGGGGATGGAAAAAGATATTCCATGCAAATGGAAATCAAAAGAAAGCTGGAGTAGCAATACTCGTATCAGATAAAATAGACTTTAAAATAAAGACTGTTACAACTGATAAGGAGGGACACTACATAATGATCAAGGGATCAAACCAAGAAGAGATATAACAAGCATAAATGCTTACACATCCAACATAGGAGCACCTCAATAAATAACGCAAATGCTAACAACCATGAAAGGAGAAGTTGACAGTAACACAATAATAGTAGGGGACTTTAACACCCCACTTACACCAATGGACAGATCATCCAAACAGAAAGTAAATAAGGAAACACAGGCCTAAAATGACACCATAGAACAGATAGATCTAATTGATATTTATAGAACATTCCACCCAAAAGTGGCAAAATACACTTTCTTCTCAAGTGCACATGGAACATTCTCTGGGATAGATCACATCTTGGGTCACAAATCAAGCCGCGGAGATTTTAAGAAAATTGAAATCATATCAAGCATCTTTTCTGACCACAATGCTATGAGATTGGAAATCAATTACAGGAAAAAAACTGTAAAAAAACACAAATACGTGGAAGCTAAACTAAATAACCAAGAGATCACTGAAGAAATCAAAGAAGAAATAAAAAAATACATAGAAACAAATGACAGTGAAAACACGATGACCCCAAACCTATGGGCTCAGCATAAGCAGTTCTAAGAGGGAAGTTTATAGCAATACAGTTTTAGCCCAAGAGACAAGAAAATTCTCAAACAATCTAACCCTACACTTAAAACAAGTAGAGAAAGAAGAACAAAGAATACCCAAAGTCAGTAGAAGGAAAGAAATCATGAAGATCAGAGCAGAAATAAATAAAATACAAATGAAGAAAACAATAGCAAAGATCAATAAAACTAAAAGCTGGTTCTTTAAGAAGATAAAATTGATAAACCTGTAGCCAGGCTCATCAAGAAAAAAAGGGAGAGGACACTAATCAATAAAATTAAAAATGAGAAAGGAGAAATCACAACTGACACTGCAGAAATACAAAGGATTATAAGAGACTAGTACAAACAACTATATGCCAATAAAATGGACAACCACAAAGAAATGGACAAATTCTTGGAAAGGTACAATTTTCCAAGACTGAACCAGGAAGAATTAGAAAACATAAACTGACCTATCACAAGTAACGAAATTGAAACCATAATTAAAAATCCTCCAACAAACCAAAGTGCAGGACCAGATGGCTTCACACGTGAATTCTCTCAAACATTTAGAGAAGAGCTAACACCAATCCTTCTCAACCTCTTCCAAAATAGAGGGAGAAACACTCCCAAATTCATCCTACAAAGCCACCATCACCCTGCTACCAAAAGATAACACAAAAAAAGAAAATTATAGACCACTATCACTGATGAACATAGATGCAAAAATCCTGAACAAAATACTAGCAAACATAATCTTACAGTACATTAAAAGTATCATACACCATGACCAAGTGGGATTTATCCCAGGTATGCAAGGATTCTTCAATATACGCAAATCAATCAGTGTGATATACCACATTAACAAATTAAGAAATAAAAACCATATGATCATCTCAATAGATGCAGAAAAAACTTTTGACAAAATCCAATGCCCATTTATGATAAAAATCTCTCCAGAAAATGCACATAGAGGGAACCTGCCTCAACATAATAAAGGCCATATATGACAAACCCACAGCAAGCATTATACTCAGTGGTGAAAAACCGAAAGCATTTCCACTAAGATCAGGAACAAGACAAGGATGTTCACTCTCACTACTCTTATTCAACATAGTTTTGGAAGTCCTAGCCACAGTAATCAGAGAAGAAAATAAATGAAAGGAATACAGATTGGAAAGGAAGTAAAACTGTCACTGTTTGCCAATGACATGATACTATACATAGAAAATCCTAAAGATGCCACCAGGAAACTACTAGAACTAATCAATGAATTTGGTAAGGTTGCAGGATACAAAATTAATGCACAGAAATCTCTGGCATTCCTGTACACCAACAATGAAATATCAGAAAGAGAAATTAAGCAAGCAGTCCCATTTACCACTGCAACAAAAAGAATAAAATACCTAGGAATAAACCTGCCTAAGGAGGCGAAAGACTTGTACTCAGAAAAGTATAACACACTGATGAAAGAAATCAAACATGACAGACAAATGGAGAAATATACCATGTTCTTGGATTGGAAGAATCAATATTGTGAAAATGACTGTACTACCCAAAGCAATCTACAGATTCAGTGCAATTCCTGTCAAACTACCAATGGCATTCTTCACAGAATTAGAACAAAAAATTTTACAATTTGTATGGAAACACAAAAGACCCCGAATAGCCAAAGCAATCTTGAGAAAGAAACACGGAGCTGGAGGAATCAGGCTCCCTGACTTCAAACTATACCACAAAGCTACAGTAATCAAGACAGTATGGTACTGGCACAAAAACAAATATAGATCAATGGTACAGGATAGAATGCTCAGAGATAAACCCACACACCTATGGGCACCTAATTTACGACAAAAGAGGCAAGAATATACAATGGAGGCAAGGCAGCCTCTTCAATAAGTGGTGCTGGGAAAACTGGACAGCTACATGTAAAAGAATGAAGTTAGAATACTGCCTAACACCATCCACAAAAATAAACTCCAGATGGATTAAAGACTTAAAAATAAGACCAGACACCATAAAACTCTTAGAGGAAAACATAGAAAAAACACTCTTTGACATAAACCACAGCAAGATCTTTTTTTTTTTTTTGCGGTACGCGGGCCTCTCACTGTTGTGGCCTCTCCCATTGCAGAGCACAGGCTCGGGATGCGCAGGCTCAGCGGCCATGGCTCATGGGCCCAGCCGCTCCGTGGCATGTGGGATCCTCCCGGACCAGGGCACGAACCCACGTCCCCTGCATCGGCAGGCGGACTCTCAACCACTGTGCCACCAGGGAAGCCCCTAGCAAGATCTTTTTTGACACACCTCTTAGAGTAATGGAAATAAAAACAAAAATAAACAAATGGGACTTAATTAAACTTAAAAGCTTTTGTACAGCAAAGGAAACAATAAACAAGACAAAAAGAAAACCCTCAGAATGGGAGAAAATATTTTCAAATGAACCAACAAACAAAGGATTAATCTCCAAAATATACAAACAGCTCATGGAGCTCAATATCAAATAAACAAACAATCCAGTTAAAAAATGCGTGGAAGGCCTAAATAGACATTTTACCAAGGAAGACATACAGATGGTCAAGAGGCACATAAAAAGATGCTCAGCATCTCTAATTATTAGAGAAATGCAAATCAAACTACAGTGAGGTATCACCTTACTCCAATCAGAATGGCCATTATCAGAAAATCTAGAAACAATAAATGCTGGAAAGGGTGTGGTGAAAAGGCACTGTTGCACTGTTGGTGGGAATGTAAATTGATACAACCACTATGGAGAACAGTATGGAGGTTCCTTATAAAACTAAAAATAGACCTACCATATGACCCAACAATCCCATTACTGGGCATATACCCTGAGAAAACCATAGTTCAAAAAGAGACGTGTACCACAATGTTCATTTCAGCACTATTTACAATAGTCAGGACATGGAACCAACCTAAATGTCCACTGACAGATGAATGGATAAAGAAGATGTGGCACATATATACAATGGAATATTACTCAGCCATGAAAAGAAACACAGTTGAGTTATTTGTGGTGAGGTAGATGGACCTATAGTCTGTCATACAGAGTGAAGTAAGTCAGACAGAGAAAAACAAATACCGTATGCTAACACATATATATGGAATCTAAAAAAAAAAAAAAATGGTACTGCTGAACCTAGTTGCAGGGCAGGAATAAAGAGGAAGACACAGAGAATGAACTTGAGGACATGGGGTGGGAGGGGGAAGCTGGGGCAAAGTGAGAGTAGCATTGACATATATACACTACTGAATGTAAAACAGTTGGCTGGTGGGAAGCAGCAGCATAGCACAGGGAGATCGGCTCAGTGCTTTGTGATGACCTAGAGCAGTGGGATAGGGAGGGTGGGTGGGAGGCTCAAGAGGGAGGGGATATGGGGACATATGTATGCATACGGCTGATTCGCTTTGTTGTGCAACAGAAACTAACACAGTATTGTGAAGCAGTCATACTCCAATAAAGGTCTATTAAAAACACCCAAAAGCAAAACTTGTGCTTCAGTGGGAAGCTAGAAAGCGTTAACAGGAGAATGGTGATTACAAACTCTGCTTTCTGGTGTGATTACTATAGCTTGTAACACTGGAGCAATGGAAAGGGGCATCCAAATTTTAGCTCATTTCTTATTTAAAAGATCCCAAAGGTGAATAAATCCTGCATAGAAGTTACTCTTGATCTGAGAGCCATATACCTCTAGAGGTTGGGTAGGGGGAGCAGAGGTTATTGCAAAGGGGTCCATCAATCCACGTGACCCTAAATATTATTAGTAGGAAGAATAATGTCACATACATATGTCCTATTTTAAATGCAGGTATATTCTATTAAAACAAAATAGTAGAAATATCTTCAAAAATGGAACTGGGTTTATAAAGTTGCCTTTTCACAGTCATTTTCCATTTTGTTGCCATATTTGCTTTGGAGCCCTGAGCCACAGTGTAAGAAGTTCGAATACCCTGAGGCTGCCGTGCTGTGAGGAAACCCTGGCCACATGCAAAAGCCATATGTAGGTGCTCAAGTTGACAACCCCACTGAATTAATCCTCTAAGCCACCCAAGTTCAGACACCTGACACGTAAGAGAAGATACCTCTAGATGATTCCAGCCTCCAACTCTTGAGTGACACCCCTATACCCCTCAACCCACCCTGGTATTTGAGTCTTCTGAGCTGAGGTTCCAGACATTTTGGACCAGAGGCTATGGTCCTGCTATCCCTGCTGGACATCCCTGCTATGTCCTGACCCACAGAATCTATGAACTTAGTAAAGTGGCTATTTCATACCACCAATTTTCGGAGTGGTTTGTTATGCAGGAATACAAACAGGAACAAGCTTTAATAACTGTACAAAAACCAAAACATTTTTTAAAATGGGCCTTCAAGCTCAAGGAATTTGAGAATGAGTGTCATTCAGGGTTCTTTGGTTGCAAGCAACAAAAACCAAGACTGACCCACTTAAGGAAAAGAGAACTTATTGGCAGAATATGGAGCTGGAAAGATGTAAAGGAATTAAAAATAGTCTCACTCAGGAAGGCCATGCAGAGGCCTTGATAGCAGGAACTGATAAAGTGTTTCTTCAAGATTCAGTCACTGCTAAGAATGTGCTCTGAACGTGCTCAGTCCTGTCACTCTGATGCAATGACTGACCGGTCAACCCAAACTGGGCCACATGCCCACACCTTGTCTAGCAGAACAGGACCAATGATCTGCAGCTTCACCAAGACCAGCACAAAACAGGGAAGGAGTAAGTCTCCCAAGGGAAATCAGGGTACACTTCTCTACAAAGGGAGGAGTAGGTGTGGGGCATCCAAACCCATGTTGTATGGAACCATTGATTCTCTGACATATCCTAGAGGCTTCTGCCTTCATGTTCTCACCAACTTTATTCCAGTATTCCTATTACTCAAGGATGACTGAAGTGGATGAGGTTTCTGGTGGCTATTCAGGGCTAGCCTGGAGTTGAAGATCTTCCTTGCTTTGTGTTTGTGTGCTCCGTATTGTATTGGGTACTGAGGGTCCGTAGTGAGTAGGAGTTCTTACGCAATTGATCCATGATGATGGTATCAGAGCTTGTCTCTGTCTGAAGCTGACTTTGTACATTGATGGTGGTGAGAGTAGTCGTAGTAATAGTGGTAGTAGCAATAGTAGTGATAGTAGTAGTAATAGTAGTGGTGGTAGTAGTAGTAATACTAGTGGTGGTAGTTGTAGTAATAGTGGTAGTAGTAATAGTAGTGACGGTAGTAGTAGTGGTGGTGGTAGTAGCAGTCGTAATAGTAGTAAACGTTTGGTGTCTCACCCAGAACCCCCATCCCCCAGCCACTGTGACTATTAGCTGCTAATGACAACCAGCTTCCCCTTCCCCCAGAGAACTACCCTCAGCCAATGGGAGGCCTCCTTTTCCCCACAGTCAGTGACTAAGGAAAGGCTAAAACAAAGTTTGGCTCCTTGCCTTGAGGGGCGCTCACTGTTGTGTGGCTTGTGCTCCAGAGCCCTCTTCCTGTGAATCTGGCCAAAACAAGACTTTCCCTGAGCCCGCCTGCTTGCCTGACTCCTTCCCCTTCCTTATCTTGCTCCACCCTTTCTTGAAGTTTTTCCTGAGAGCATGTTCTTAACATCGGTCTCAAAAGAATCTCCATCTCAGGCCCTGTTTTTAGAAAATCCAACTTACAACACTGGTAGGTCAGTGGTTCTCAAACTTGTGCATGCATGAACATCACCTACAGGGCTGGTTAAGACACAGGTCACTGGGCCCCAATCTCAGAATTTCTGATTTAGTGAGTCTGGGGCGGGGCCTGAGAATTTGCATTTCTACCAGATTCCCAAGTGGTGCTGATGTGTCTGGTCTGGGCACCTCACCTGGAGAATTATTGCTTAAGCAACTGATAAGTTGGTAGGATTTTAAGCACTGGGCAGGCCTCTTCCATACCCCTTTCCTATGGCAAAAATATTCTGCCAAGTAGCCTTGCCATGGGCTGATAAGCCTGAAGTTCGTACTTAAAACTCTTCTTGGTTAGGAGGTTGGAGACTTCAGTGAAAATGCAAATGCTATCCAGAAAGCATAAACACATTCTGTTTTAACCCCGTGCGTGTTAGCTCTCTTGTGGTGTAGATTACTTAGCCAGATATTTAGCAGAGCTCCGAGGAAAATGGCAATAAGGAGAGGAAAGTTTGGATGAGGTCAAAAAATTAGAGTCCAATCACAGTGTTTCCAACTTATTTTAGTCACAGAATCTTTTCTTCAAACAAAATTTCAGAGGAAGCCCACTATATAGAACCAAAGGGAAAGGATCCGAAGAATCCTTCAGGGCTGAGTTGGAGAACACTGGTCTATACATCGGCTATGTTGGTCCAAAGAGGTCTTCAGCTATTTTTCAGGTTGATCTGGGGCTGGTTCCATATGGTACATTTATTTTGAGGAAACAGACCAGCCATATGATTTCACTGGGAAACCAGAGCCCCCATATTGCATTTCAAGATCTGCAGACTACTGCTGAGAAAACACGCGTTATGAAAGAAAATAGGATTTGGCTCCATTGTTTATATAAACGATGCTTAGAAAAATTCGTGTTAGAGGAATACCAATGTCATGGGCCATGTACAAATTTTTGGATGTTTTCCCTTCTGTGTGTTTCATGGTCTTGCTTTTTATTCCAGTAAAAAGGCTATGGCATATGAAAGTGCTTAAGTAACTACACATTACTGCCTGTGATGGCTTAGTTCTGATGGATGATGTGGGATTGCGCAGCTCATTGCAAAGTAATGCTTTTAACTCAAATCAGTTTTAAGGGAATATGTTTTACACATTTATGCTCCAGAATTAGAACAAAGCTTTTTTCCTACAAAACAGCACTTCTTGAGACACTCCCACGGGTCCGGGGAGGTGGGGGGCTACCTCTTTGGCTCAGACAAGGAGTGTTTACTTGTATGGACTTCAAACTGCTGCAAGTTTAGGGCCCACAGGCTGCTGTCTTAATGAAGCGGTTAATGATGTGTGAATTACAGATCCTGACAACCCCTCTGATAAAAACAAAAGGACTGCATCCGCAGTATTCTGTGGCCACTAAGTAATGACAGACTGTCTGCTTAACATGACGCAGTTATCTTTAAGTAAAGCCCCATTCTTGCAGGGCAGCAGAGAAAATTCCTAGTCAACACAGAAAGGACTGAGAGTCATGAACGTGGACACACAGGACACTCCGTTTCCACCCAGCTGAGGTTGGGAGTGCGAGAGCCAAAGAGTTTTTAGAGATGCTGCAAGGATCCTGAATGGGCAGGAGTTGTTTATACCCTTTGCTTGGGCTGCTTGACATTCCCGGGAGATGCCCATTATAGCAGAAAGACTGTGTGATAGATGTTTTAATAGCCGAAAAGTTGCCCTCTTCTCTCTCTCCGCCTCCTTTCTCCCTGCTGGAGGCACAGGGATGCTAGCTTCCCGGTGGATTTTCAAAGAGCCAATTGTCTTTTCTGAATGCTGACTGCTGTTTGGAAGGGGGTAGTGCGCAGGCCTGCATTCAGCCAGAAGAGCGACGCCGGAGCCCAGCTGTGGAGCGAGGCACTTTCAGGTCGCTGACCTGGACAGTCAGAAAGCAGGATAGCGAGGCTGGTGATGGAGCTAAAAAATAAACGTCGACCTCAACCAAGCCTTTTCTCCATTTAATTTGGTGGCCGCTTTTAAGGAAAAGTGAATTCACTTTCAATTTCTCAATAGGCACTGGATTCGGGATACACAGGCCAAGGTCCAGTCTCTTTATCATTAGCCCCGGGATGAGAAGATCCAAATCTGCCTTGTTTGGGCAGGGTTAGTTTTCCTTTAACCAGTTCAAGGGATTGTTTGTCTAACCTCATCATTCAAGGTGACAGATAGCAAAGCAAAGTGAATAGCATGCATTCACCAGCAACACAAACCTTTCTGTTAGTTCTCAGAACTCCTCGACCAGCCAAACAGCAAAATCAAGGCAAACTGAAAGGGCACTGACATGCAGATGAGGCCCTGCACACTCTGCGGGACTGCAGAAAAGCTTGCCTTCCCCGCTGGGAAAGGCTGTCCGACTGGGTGGGGTCTAAATGGGCCAGGCCTGCCTTCTCCTGGGAAAAGCACCTGGGCAGAAGAGCCAGAATTAGCCCAGGGGAAGCTGGGTTACCGGGAGAGGAGCCTAGGGAGGATCAGGCAAATCGGCACAGTTACAGGGTGACCAGTTGTCCCGGTTTGCCTGGGATTTAAAGGGCTTCCCCGCATACGGGACCTCAGTGTGCAAGCAAGGGCGAGTTGGTCACCCTAAATTAGAGTGATTTGCTACCCTTAACTTTCTCAGCTAGAAAGCAAACAGGACCATTGTCACTGTGGAAACGCTGAAATCCACTTGACAAAAAACTAGTCAGGCGACCTAAAAAGAATTGGAAATTTTTATTCAAGCCAAATTTGAGGATTATACCCCGGGAAGAGCATCTCAGAAAGCTCTGAGAACTGTTCCACCCGTTAGAAGTCAAGACAGTTTATAAAAGTTTTTTGAGACAGAAGGCTGTACATTAAATGACATATTATTGACAGTTTACATCATCCAGATTTAAGCATCACCGTGGTGGGTTGTGTGACCCTTTACAAGATCAAGAAGGAATGTTATCCTTTAAGGAGTTGTCTCGTTAACGCTAGGAGGTTGTTGCTGTTTATGGTTGAGCAGGTATTCCTGCTGATGGGGGGAGGTTTGGTCGATGCATAATGTAGACACACAACGTACAATGCGGGGGAGAGGGAAGGGCAAAGGGCAGAGAAGAATTTTTATGTTTAAATTTTTCTTGTCTTGCCATAAATAGGAAATTTTTGAACCCCAGAAGCTCCTTATAACTTGTTTCTTCGCCCTCCTTCATTGAGCTTCACATCTTTTCTGTAGTCTACTCTAAGGATCAAAATTAACTAGTGAAATTTTCTTTCCTTTTTTCAGTCTCCAAGTTTCCACCCATGGGGAGAAGGGTCATAAATGTTGAAGTGGCTGTCTGTGGGAGAAAAGAGGATGGGGAATCTACTTTAACGATTAGGGGCCTACTATGTGCCAGGTGCTGTTATATGTTTCATGCTTATTATTTATTGACGCCCTCAATGTCCTATGAGGTAGATGATGAAATAAGGAGCTGATAGGTTAGGTGTAATTTTCGTAACTTCATTTCAAGCAGTGATCTGACAACAAAACTCTTCAAGTTACCACACTGCCTCTTAAAAAGTTATAGGTGATTGGGGGCAAGGAATAGACATTTCCTGAGCCAGACACTTTACAGACTTTAAAAAATAATGTCATTCATTGAATTCCATGTAGTTTTGCATAATTATTATAAAATATACATGACTTGTAATCTCATTTGCATATTGATAAATATAAAATGAAGCTGTATCCAGTTTCTTGTATACCTTTTTAGGTATTTCCACACATGTGGATATCTTCCTATTTTAGTACACATAGGTCTTCCTTTTTTTTAAGCAGTTGGGCTGCCCCTTATTCAGATATATGGTATTCTGACATATGAATGTATCACACCATTTAAAGTTTCCTATTCAGGACAGTAAGCAAGTTTTCACTTTTTTCCCATCACAAACAATACCATGATACACATTCTTGTACACTTATATTTGTTCCCTTTCGTGGGTACATTTGAAGGACAAATGTCTAGAAAAGGAGTGTACACTTAAACTTTTGGTGGATATTACCAAAAAGCTGTTCAAATTTGTACTGTTTTAACACCATTCAACGCAATATGAGTCCTTGTTTTTCCTCCATCCTAGAAAACACAGAATGTTCTCTTATTGACCACGCTGGTAACTAAAAAAATGAAATTTCACTGTTGCTTTAATTTGCGTTTCTTCATGTGAGCATTTGAATATCTTTATATTTGTTTATTGGGCAATAATATTATCTTGCAATAAATGTCCCCCTGTGACAGTTCTGGGGGTAAGTGCCAGGAACACAAAGATGAACAGGGCAAGACACCTGGCTTCAGGTACCTTGCAGTCTATCAGACACATAAACAGAAACTGCAGTGAGGAATTATACGTACTGTGGAAGAAGCTCGTATAGAAAACTGTGGGAGTCCAAAGAGCCATGTGGGCAATTCTCCCAGGATGGGGTAAGGCCGCAGGTCAAGTGTGTGGAGGAGCTAATGTTGAATGTGGCCCTAGTAGAATAAAAGGACTTTTGGAGGTAGGCAGATGGGGATCCTGACTCTGTTATTTACTGTGCTGTCTTGGGCAATTTCTTTGACCTCCCTGAGTTTCAGTTTCATTACCTGTCAGATGGGGATTACGCTACTGCTGCTGCTTTTGCTGCTTCTGCTTTCCCCCCTCCCCCTCTCCCTTCCCTCCCCTTCCTTTCCTCCCCTTCCCCTTCCCTCTTCTCTTCCTCCTCCTCCTCCATCTTTTCCAGGAAAGGGAAACTTTTTTTGAGCTCCCAGAGCCACGAGGTCCAGTTGGAGACCACCCTGCAGGGGAAGGAGGAGGAGGTTGTAGGTCAGCCGGACCCTTGATCATCTCGTCGCAGTTTTATTTCCGGGTGAGGTGGCTATGGAAAGGGCCGACGATGCTGTCTGTACGCGAAGCACCAAGTATAGGGGGGACTCTTTCTGGATGTTGTTGTCTGAGAGTTCTACCAGCTTCCCACTGTTGGCCCATAAAAATCAGATGCTGCTGGTCAGGCAGGATGCCCTCCTTGTCTTGGATTTTGGCTTTGACTTTCTTTATGGCGTCACTGGGCTCCACCTCAAGGGTGGTGGTCTTGCCTGTCAGGGTCTTCACACAGATCTGCATGTCTGCGTCCTTGTTGAAAGAAAAAGTGGAATTATGCTTCTTAAATCACATTGTTAGGAGGATTACATGAGGGAATGCTGATGTGCAAGTAACTACTCCATTTGAATTTCACTGTCAAGAAAAAACCTTCCCATTCAATAACCAGCTTCCCTTATACCTGAATTAGAGTACTTCCAAACTCATCCAATTTTGAGTTTTCAAATATGAAAATATGAATAGTGACTTCAGAGCCTGGCCTTGTGATAATATCTTCACATGACATAATGCTCTTATTGTCACATGGTGTAGCTGATGAACATTTACACTGTCAAAGACAATGATTTCTGAAAAAAAGTTTATAAAACTATTGGGAAAAAATACTTTAATGCCAATATAATGGGAAGATGAAAGAAGACAACACAAATCGTGATTTGGAGAGGCGTGTGATTGAAGCTATGTCTGCACCTTGGCAACTGTGAAATGCTAGAGCAGCTTCAGTGACAGCAGTGGTCTTCATCAAAGATACCAAGTTGACTTCTCAATACCAAGTTAAATGTTCAGATACCGTGAAAACAGGCTTAGAAGATTCCAAATACTGCTACTCTTTCAGTTTCCTTTAATTTACACATATTTACTGAACTGCCCACTGAGATGAACAGTTACCCCTTGGTGGGGGGGGCTCCTGGGAGACATCAGGCTGCGAGAACTTTGCTTTTATGACTTTGGAAGGCAACGGGTTTAATTCTCACTTGCACAGAATTTTGTTTATTCTGTTTGCCTTGAGAGAGACCATCTGAGCAACTCCCAGTGGGTTTTGGTCCTTGGGGATCATCCAGTTGGTCATTTGCTGATCTGTGAGTGTGTTTGCAAATGGACTGTTTTCCCACATGGGCTGCCAGAATGACCTGAGGATCACAAAGAGCCCACATCCAGGAGACTTAGTTCACGGTATACTCCGGGAGGTCAGCTCTGAGGTTGCAGGTGGGAGGCCAGGGCTACACTCACCACGAGCGTGACCAAATAAAGGGTGTATTCCAGGCACTGTGTGGTTTGCCGTAAGTATAGCCAAGTTCTTTTGATGATGTTCAAGAACAGTTTTAGAAACTGCAGGGAATGTAGGAGCTTTTCTTAGAAGTCAGCTATCCAAAGCCTCCAACCTAGAGTTCAAGGTGGCTGAAAGTGGCAGAGTAACTTCCCCATAAAGACAAAGGCCCAAAGGAATGTCAAGGTTAGAGCATCATACAACTTAACAACTAAGAAACAAACAACCCAATCAAAACATGGGCAGAAGACCTAAAGAGACATATCTCCGACGAAGACATACAGATGGCCAGTAGGTACATGAAAAGATGCTCAACATCACTAATGATTAGAGAAATGCAAAT
This sequence comes from Aethalodelphis obliquidens, assembly GCF_003676395.1. Lineage (NCBI taxonomy): Eukaryota > Metazoa > Chordata > Mammalia > Artiodactyla > Delphinidae > Aethalodelphis > Aethalodelphis obliquidens. The sequence continues at coordinate 14,704,655 of NW_020837948.1, forward strand.
CAAAACTACAGTGAGGTACCACCTCACACCGGTCAGAATGGCCATCATCAAAAATTCTACAGATAACAAATGCTGGAGAGGGTGTGGAGAAAAGGGAACCCTCTGTTGGTGATAATGTAAGTTGGTGCAGCCACTATGGAAAACAGTATGGAGGTTCCTCAAAAAACTAAAAATAGAATTACTATATGATCCAGCAATCCCACTCCTGAGCACATATCTGGACAAAACTCTAATTAAAAAAGATACATGCACCTCTATGTTCATAGCAGCACTATTCACAATAGCCAAGACATGGAAACAACTTAAATGTCCATTGACAGATGAATGGATAAAGAAGATGTGGTACATATACACAATGGAATACTACACAGCCATAAAAAAGAATGAAATAATGTCATTTGCATCAACATGGATGCAACTAGAGATTATCATACTAAGTGAAGTAAGTCATAAAAAGACAAATACCATATGATATCACTTATATGTGGAATCTAAAATATGACATAAATGAATATCTACGAAACAGAAGCAGACTCACAGACATAGAGGACAGACTTGTGGTTGCCAAGGGGGAGTGTGGGAGGGAGAGGGATGGACTGGGAGTTTGAGGTTAGTAGATGCAAACTATTATATATAGAATGGATAAACAACAAGGTCCTACTGTATGGCACAGGGAAATATATTCAATATCCTGAGATAAACCATAATGGAAAAGAATATAAAAAAGAACATATATATATAACTGGATCACTGTGCTGTACAGCAGAAATTAACACAACATTGTACATCAACTATACTTCAGTTAAAAAAAAAACACTTGTTATAATGCCTGATACTACCATCATTCTAATCAAAGGGCAATTCATTCTTTCTCCTCTTTTCACTGGTATAGCTGCTGACTCAGTTTTTCTGTAGCATTCTAACACTTTAACAAGTAAAACCATATATAAACAAAACAAAACAAAGATTAGAGCAATTTTTTTTTTCTTTTGTGGTATGCGGGCCTCTCACTGTTGTGGCCTCTCCCATTGCGGAGCACAGGCTCCAGACGCGCAGGCTCAGCGGCCATGGCCCACGGGCCCAGCCGCTCCGCGGCATGTGGGATCTTCCCGGACTGGGGCACGAACCCGCGTCCCCTGCATCGGCAGGCGGACTCTCAACCACTGAGCCACCAGGGAAGCCCTAGAGCAACTTTTTGAGATCATTTTAATTGAAGTAGAGCCTACATACCATAACCTGCCCAAATCTTGACTATAGATTGATGAATTATTACCCATCTCCCACATAATTTGCAATAAAAATCTAAGGCAAAACTGTCGAACACAGTCCTTGCATATATTTTGAAATTAAAAGAGCTTCTTTTTAGATTTTCCAATTGCTAATTCTGGATAAATTAACCAAAGCTAAGCTTTTCTCTCTTTCTTGCTCTCCATGTCTTTGCTTTTAGTCCTCTTATTTTGCAGGTGTTTTGAGCACCTGGTTGATCTGATTATATTGAATCCACCCCTTCCTAACAACAAGAGAGGGAAGGGACTTCCCTGGTGGTGCAGTGGTTAAGAATCCGCCTGCCAGTGCAGGGGACACGGGTTTGAGCCCTGGTCTGGGAAGATGCCACATGCCGCGGAGCAACTAAGCCTGTGAGCCACAACAACTGAAGCTCGCACGCCTAGAGCCAGCGCTCTGCAACAAGAGAAGCCACCGCAACGAGAAGCCCACGCACCACAACGAAGAGTAGCCCTCGCTCTCTGCAACTAGAGAAAGCCTGCGCACAGCAACTAAGACCCAACGCAGCCAAACATAAAAATAAATAAATAAATTAATTAATTAAAAAAAAAACAAGAGGGGGAAGATTGTCTTCCCTTAGTGGTTCCAGAGAATATGCTCTGGGACCCAGGGGAGCTCATAGGAGAGAATCAGGCTGAAACATCCCTGGAAATCTCTTCAATGTGTTGGACGTGTTCTTAGGTAGTGCTTATTGGGAGCTACAGAAATTGTGACTCTGGGCTCGAAGCAATCAATAAATCAAATGTAACATCTGAGGTAGTTTAAGAGAGTTCCCTGGGAAGCTTGGCTTCTTGGGTTTCTCCTCTGTCACTTAAAACAGAGCTCTTTGTCTATGGGGTTGATGAGTAGGTATAAAAGCAATTCCAGAGCCAACTGTCAGATAGCAAACACAATTCATGCAAACACAATTCATGCCCTATAATGACAAGGTCATATACCACATACAACAGCTTTTAGATGAGCTGTGAGTAAACTCAGATGAAGAAAATCTTATACCAAAAAAAAAAAAAAAACCCCACCTCACCTGAGAATACATAGGGATCAAAAGGAGTCCAGCTCTGGTGGGGACACCAGCAAATCACCCCATTTCCATAATGACTTCTTTCTGTGATTGAATACAGTGGCAACTTTAAGGGCAACTGCAATAACAGTGTCTCATGAAAAATTAACAAAGAATTTATGGAAATGTAGGAAAGTCCCAGAGCAATTAGCTTAGATTTCTCTAGAGTCTGAGAAAAGCCTGGATAATTGCATGCAGAAACTGCATAAAGGAGCTATTTTCATTATCACTGGATACAGAGAGTCCCATTTTCATCACAATGGGATATAATGATGTTAAAGCTAACGGGGAGATATGTTTAAAAAGGTTACAACACAGTTTACCAAATGGTTTGATTTATGTAACTTTGGAGATATACACTTAAGATTACTGTTAAGGGGACTGGAGAGGTTACCCTTGAAATTCCAAAGGCTGCTATAGGATAGGAAAATATATGACCGTTTCTGAAGGCTAATTGTACATTACCACTAGGATGCACAAGGATGAATTTAATTTGTCTCAGAATTGAGAGCTGAATTGTACTACAAGCTGGCACATGAATTTCCATTCTGACTCAGCTCTGTTGTAAATCGGCTATTATGTATGTTTATAGGTGCACTTAGGGCTGGGGTCCTCTCCCTGGATGTCTTACAAACTCTGAGGTCCTGGCACCCTATGGAAGCGGAGGCAGCTTTCGGAAAACCCACAGATCCCTTACCAGGCCTACAGAGAGATTTTATGTCATTATTTACATGTCACGATTTTCAGTAAAATAAAATGAAATGAAGACCATCTTTTCTTCTGATAGTCAGTCACAAGCACTGGGAGTTATCTATAAAGAAATGGGGAAAGAGACATAATACAGTGAGTTTTTATCAACCTCCAGTGTCCTCTGCAATGTCACATGCACAGAGATCTGGATATCCTTTGCTATCTATAAAAAGCTGTAGTTAAGGCTGTGCCTGGGATTTGAATGATTCCTGAAACCATTGAATAGATTCTTGCTATGAAGCCCACAGAATATTAATAACTTTTGTTAGCTGCAGTGTCAAAAGGATCATAGAGTCTCGATCTTATTTGGTAAACACTTTGTTTAAAGAAAAGAAAAAAAAAAAAGAAAGAAGAAAGAGATTATTTAAGTGTTTCCAACAAAAGCCTCAGCAGAGGTCCTACTCTGAATGGACACTGCTGCCTGGGGACAAATGTCAACACAGTTCAAGCTTTGTTAAAAGGACTGAAAAGATCGGCTAGCCTGCACATGGGCACGCTTATGGCCAGCATTAAGAAAATCAATCTAAAATAACAAAACCGCATTCACATCACAACCCGGCCAATACACTTCCAGCAGATGTGACAATCATATTTTGACAGTTCAGATAGCTGACAACGGATGGCAAAAGCAATTTCTCTTTGACGTGGGACCTGGGTTTATGCAATTACAACTCCTCTGTTTGGGCCACATTAAGGATGCAAAAAGCAGAGCGAATAAACAGAAGTCAGTATCTTGGTATAATCAATGTAAAATGATGCAAGTCCCATCAGTATTATTCTAGTCTACTTTTAATTTTTATTTGCTGCTGCATTTAATAATAGCCCCAAGAATAAATTAAATTTCCTGCAGTCCCTTTTGCTTCCCAGCTTGCCATCTTTTGCCAGCCTCTTTGTCACCCCCAACGCGTTTTTTTTCTTTAGCACATTATTCACCTGGTTAATGAAAGAAAGGAAGGAAGAGTGAATAGAAAGCTTTGTTGTAAATGGAACTGGCGTTTCACTCAAGCATTCTGAGTAGCTCTGACATTCAACACCCTTGTACCTGAAACTTCTGGACATCTCCCATTCCGGCAGGTCAAATAGAGCTGTTCCTTGGGGGATAGTTTAAAAGTACTTGTAACATGTTTTGATTTACAGATTATCAATTCTGCTGAGCAACAGAGAGACATATTTGGGAGTTGCATAAACAAATACATTCAACTGTGCTGTGGATTAACCTAAAGTGACACATTTATTTAAAAATCTGCCTACTACTTGTCCTCATTGATTAAATGCCCTTAAGAAAGTAAGTCTGATGAAATGAAAGCCATTAAGATGCAGCACACCTCCTCCACTCCTTTTGATGGTTGACACATTCCCTAGAGTGGGAGATTGGATGGCTGATAAGCTAACACTGAATTATAAGCACTTTGTGGAATGTCACTGGCAAAGGAAAGATCTACTGTTTTGCTTGCAAAGCAACCGTATGCCTTAACAGCACAAAAATGGGCACGGTGCAGAATTATTTCATCCTCTGTGCTCAGCATACAAGCGAATGTGTACACTGTGTGGGCACGTTCATGGCCGAGATCAGCTCAGCGCCAGCAAGGCTTGTCCTGGCTACGGTCCCATTGATCACGAATAGAGAAGGGCCTTCCAAGGGCTTTTTCAGTGTGGTCAGAACTCCAGCAAGCGTCGGGTAATTTTGCTGTGGCTTGTTACCTGAGCTTCTGCAGTTTTGGAGGGGAGAGTGTATGGCGGAACGGCAGCCGTGGTGCAGGGGGGTAGAGAGGTGAAATGGGAAACTCTTTCCTGTTTGGAATTAGAGGCGTAAACAACATTTGAGGTGAGGTAGAAAAGGTGCCAAATATGGAGTTCAAGTTATGTCTTTCCTTACTGTCTGATGGCCTTGAGAAAAATCATTTCAATTTGCTGAGCCTCCAGTTTCTTTGGCTGAAAAATGGGGCTAATAATGTTAGCTTTTTATTGGATTGTTGCGAGGATGGTGTGGAATAATGTACAAGAATGTGCTCTGTAAACTGTATAGAAACGTAGAAAGGCCAGGGGTCACCACCTGCCGCAGTGAATGAGAACAGGTGTTTGGGCACGTGTATGTGGTCCAACTCTGGCCTCACTGCTGTCCCTGGTTCTCCTGTCTGGTTTCAGGCAACATCAGTATGAACCCTCTTTGCAAACTGTTCCAGGCTGGACCAGAAAAACCTAGAAAATCTGGAATGTAGAGAATTTAGCCCTCAATCTAAATGGCATAATTGATGTTTAAGAAGATTAAAGATCGATCTAAAATTAAAGATTTTAGATCAAAAGTCTAAAATAAAAACAATAAAGGGGGGCTTCCCTGGTGGCGCAGTGGTTGAGAGTCCGCCTGCCGATGCAGGGGACACGGGTTCGTGCCCCGGTCTGGGAAGATCCCACATGCCGCGGAGCGGCTGGGCCCGTGAGCCATGGCTGCTGAGCCTGCGCGTCCGGAGCCTGTGCTCCGCAACGGGAGAGGCCACGGCAGTGAGAGGCCCGCGTACCACAAAAGAAATAAAAATAAAAATAAAATAATAATAGTAACAATAATGATGATAACTTCTAATTACTGAGTACTTATTCATACCAAGCATTTTTATAAGGGTTAATATGTTGTATCTGCTATAATTCTCCTAGGAACTTGACATACTGGGTTTTATTATCATGTCTGCAGTACAGGTTAAACTTCTTGCTCAGAATCCACAGCTGATAGATGTGAAAAGAAGGATCATAACCCAAGTCTGAGTGACCCCAAGTCCTGAGCCATCCATTCTGCTCACCTCACTGGGGTGTTGAGATTAAGTGTGATCATGCTTATGAAAGCATCTTCCTCCCATTTTTTAGAAGCATATTTATTTAAAAATTATGGAAGCAAATCATTTCTTCGGGAAAATATGGAAAGCACAAAAGGAAGCAAAAACTACTTATTACCCTAACACTTTTTATAAAAAAGTATAAAGTAAAAAGTCCAAGTCCATCACTTCCAACTCTCACCCCAACCCTCAGAAGATAAACTCTCGTTCAGTTTTTATGTGTGTACTTCCAGACCCCCCCTTTTTTTCCTTTTTTCTGGTGAGAGTTATTTGGAAAGTAGAAAACTCCAAGATGAAAGTGTGAGTCTGATTTTCTTGTTGTTGTGGCATGAAGGACACGGACTGACGTTGAGCATCCAGGATGTCCATTCCAGGCTGCCTTTGGCTGTGGTCGATTCTGCACGACCATCTGTGTGTGTGTCAGGAGCCACTGTGGGATGAGCAGCATTCCCAGCTGCCCCAAGTGATGAGAAACACGTGAGTTGACCTGTGTAGACTTTTGGTCCTGGATTGTGTCTGTTTGCCTCCTTCCTTTTCTGCTCTCATTCTCCCTTTCCTGCTTTAGTACCTGACCCTCTCCTTGACTATCCTTCATCTTGATTTCAATGGAAAACATTCTGAAGCGAAACTGACTGGTCAGGTTGGGGGTGGGGGGGGGTGTTGACAGGCGGGGGAAAGAAAAAAAAAAATCAATGCTCCGTGGCTATTTTTAAGCAGCTGAGATTCCATTCCTCTGATTTAGCCCAGTGCTTTGGGGTGGAACTGACCGATACACTCAGTTGCTTCAGTAGATGTCCTATTGCCCCCAAGGGAATAAATCAGCTATGTGGGAGCCAGAGGCGACTTGGGAGGTATCTTGGAATCTGGAGAATAGGTGGAAGGAGAGCTCTTGTTTATTCTCCAGGACAGTGGAGACATCCCTGGCCAAGTCAGATCCCAGGTATGGGCTTTAGCTGGAGCTGAAGCCCTGCCAACAGAGGAACAAATAGCAGCAAGGCTAGTTTTCAAAACAGAATTGGAGTGAATGCTCTTGATCAGATGGAGAGAACGATTCAAGAATATTTCTGCTGTGAGGGCCGTTTTACAATGTAAGGTTGGAAAGCTGTCCGGTGGAGCTCAGAGCAGCCCATCGTGCTTGCCCAGACACCTGAGCAGCACTGCCTAAACTCTGACTCCCTGGGGGAGGTACTTCCTCTTTCAGAATGAGTGGGGCTCCAAGTCAGCATGTTACCAATGGGAAGTTTGAGGCCAAACAAACCGAAGCGTCGGAGTTTGGAGCACAGGAAGTTTTATTGCAGGGCCATGCAAGGAGATGGGTGGCTCGTGCCACAAACTCCCAGAGGGTTTCAGCAAGGCACTTTTAAAGGCATGGTGCAAGAGGGGTGTGGTTGGTTGTTTCGAACTTTTGGTGCAGGAATCCTTTGTTCTTGCAGCTGTCCAGGTAGGTCAGGTCATGATGTTCCTGTAAACCTTCAACGAAACAAATATTATTGTCCCTTCTGCAACTTTTTAATCTCTATATAAATGGAAAAGTGTTATACTGTTAAAGGTCAGAGCCCTGAGAATGGGCTGTTTTGTATATTTCAGGCTATAGGCAACAAAAGCAATAGAATACAAAGGTTAAAATAAAACAAACAGATCCACTATGGAGTCAGATTTGTTCTTCCCTATTACAAGCACTGAATGGGGAAAACTGCAGCTCTAGGACCTGGACACTTGGCTTCTGACACCTTGAGCTATTCACTTCTCTTTTACATTTGACTGAATGTCTAGATGTCACCCAGAACCCAGAAATTATTTCTGCTCCAAATGCCCGTTTGTGTCCCATTTACAGGCATATTTTCATCTCTTCCTAACTGGCTAAACACAATTTTAAGCAAAATCTGGGCTTGTCCAGTTCATTACATGTGGCTCTTATCGCCTGTTTTTCAAACATGCAGAAGAATATAGAACAGCTTGTACATAATAATAATAAGGTAGAAATTCCATTGAGAGGGGTTAGTCTGTCGCGGCATCAGAAACCATGAGAGGGAGGCTTTGAGTGGTTTATCAATGTCAGAAGAATCCAGAGATCGAATTACAACTTAATATGCACCGTTGGGTTTGTTTTATTATTTATAACACATACTTCTGAATGCTATATCATTCTTCTGATGGGTCTCCCATCCTGCTCATCCCCTTCAACCAACCTCCATCATTTAAAATATTGTGAACTGCCGCTGCCAGGCAGGCTGGTGCACACGGAGCGAGGCCATCGCTTTCGCTCCAGCATCTTTCTCAGAAGTCAAATACCTGGCTGAGAAACCTGGAATTCCAGAGCTGAGTAAATTGAAAACAAAAAGGGAAACCAAGCTCCAAAAATGGAGCTTGTACCCCCTGAGGAAGTTCAGAAAATCAAAAAGAGCAGACTCAATCATCAAATGTCTCTTCCTCAGTGACAGGCACTGTGCTAGTTACTGGGGATACAGAGAGGGTCTTCTGTCCTTGTGGAGCTTACAGTCTTGTTAGGAAGACAGACAACAAACAAGAGAATTCCAGGATGGAACTTATGCTATGAAGGACATGAATGGTAACATGCTGTGACAGAGAATAAGGGGTGAGGTAGAAGACAGAGTTGCTGTCCAGTGGTGCATTCCATGAGGAGAGGCCAGTTAAGCTGATTTGGGTAGGTATGTCAATTTTGAGGCCACTGCTATACCATTTTCAAACCCTGTTGGTGAGTCTCCAGAAGCAACTCATCATTATAATATTAATAATGAGGCAGAATATATGGAGTGCACATGGAGAGTTTTCTTGGGAGATGTATTGATTGCGTAGAGCTTCTCTAACAAAATATCACAGTCTGGGTGGCTTACACAACAGAAGTTTATATTCTCACAGTTCTGGAAGCTAGAAGTCTAAGATCAAGATGTTGGCAGGATTGGTTCTTTCTAAGCTACTTTCTAATCCAAATCCTTGGATTTTATAAATTAATTAATTACTTACTTAATCAGTCTTTTGGCTGTGTTGGGTCTTCGTTGCTGTGTGTGGGCTTTCTCTAGTTGCGGCTGGCGGGGGCTACTCTTTGTTGCAGTGCGTGGGCTTCTCATTGCAGTGGCTTCTCTTGTTGCGGAGCATGGGCTCTAGGTGCACGGGCTTCAGTTGTGTGGCTCACAGGCTTACTTGCTCTGCAGCATGTGGGATCTTCCCAGACCAGGGATCGAACCTGTATCCCCTCATTTGCGGGCGGATTCTTAACCACTGTGCCACCAGGGAAGTCCCTCTCCTTGGATTTTAGATTGCCATCCTCTCCCCCTGTCTTCACATGGTCTCCTCCTGTGTGTGCACACGTCTGTTCTAATCTCCTCTTCTGATAAAAACACCGGTCATGTTGGATTAGGATCCATTCCAGTGACCTCATTTCAACTTAATTAGCTCCTTAAAGACCTTATTTCGATACAGTCACACTCTGAGATACTGGGGGTTGGAAATTCATCATATGAATTTTGAAGGGGCACAACTCAGCCCATAAGGCAAGGAAGAGAACATCTGATTGTAGACCTTTGTATGGATGCAATTTGGGAAGCATTATCTTATCTTCTAGGTACCTTGTAATGTGCTGCACCCGGTGCCTAGGAAAAGGACATCAGATGATACACTGAGGCATCATTTTGCCTTCTTCAGATGAACTGGGCTCCAGTGGTATGGGTCCTGTTCTGAGTGAGCCTTCTGAGAACCTTGGACTGGGCTAGAGATTATTTTTTAAGAAGTTTTACATCTGTTATCTCAAAATTGGGAGGTGGGTCTGACTACCATTTCTGAAAAGGGGCAGCCAAACATTCCACACCTAACAATATATATTAAGTAAAAGTAATCAAGCCAAATATTAGAAAAACAACACCTAGTTTAGAAAAATCCATTGATACATTCATAATTTTATACCACAGAAGGAAATCAGTTGACAATTTATTGAATACCATGTGCCCGACACTCTGCTAGGGGGAATCTAGAAACACAATAATTGATTTGTTCTTCCATTCACTCAACAAATATTTATTGAGTCTTGACTGTGGGTTTTGTTTACAATGTTCATTTTTGGAAACAAATCTGGCTGAGTATAACTCCAGCAGAATCTGTGCAGCTCTTCTTGTAGAAGCTCTTTTCAAGGCACTGTGGTACTTGCTTGGGGCATGATAGTTATAAGACAGAGATCTGGGCTCCACAGGACTCAGAGGAGGCTTCCTGGAAGATGAGACCTTGAGCGTGGGGTTGGAGGGACATGTAGTTAGAATCCATATAGAACAAAGGTGATGAGGAGGATGGAGTGCTAGTTGTGAATATCTGGGAAAGGAACTAGAAGGAGGGAGGCGACTGAGAGGGACGCTCGCTCCCACGGAATTAGTAGGTAGAACCTGTGAGTCTTTGTGGACCTGATTAATCACATGGGTATCAGAGAAAAAGTCCTAGTCTTTGCTTCACACACACACACTCCAGATGATACTCCCTTAGCCCCTGCACTTACTTTGCTTAGGTGTTACATTATGTTAATTATTTATCTAGCTATCTACCTCCCATATTGAGTCTGTGCATTTCTGGGACACCAGAAGTAGAGCACATTGGCTACTCAATAAACATTTGTTGAATGAGTGAATTTATCAATTTATGGGTACTTGGAAAGATTTTCCTTGAATAGGTTCTTTCAGAATTTGTAGTAATGATTTTTTTTGGCGGGGGGGGGAATTAGATAGAAAATGCATCAGTAAATTCTGGTTCATGGTGATAGTATCTAGATAAGGTTCTAAAGTCTATTTGGATGTGTGCATCACAAAACATGACCCATGAGAGGGGCTACGGAAGGTATCTTTTATGCATTATCTAAATGGAAAGTTACTAAAAATGCATGAGAGAGTGGATGAGAGAGCAAGAGAGTGATAAAAGAATCATTCGTCCCACAGAATTGAATTTAGCATTAAAGAAAACTGAGCACCTGAACCATTCACCAAGGGTACCAAAATAGCGCTTTCAAAGCTGCTCTCATCTGCAGCAGTGGTGTCATGGGATCAGACTGGTCCAATACAGAAGCTTAGGCCTTGCAGAGATGGGAGAGCAGAGCACAGCAGGCTCTTAGCATCCCCAGCGACCAAAGGTCTTGATGTGCCTTTCCCTTGTGCTTGTAGGCTCCTATTGAACTGTGAGACTCACATAAATCAATGGAAGTTCCGTGAGAGTCAGGAAAACATGCAGGAAGAACTTTTGAGGCTTAGGGGATTTCAGCTGATTCTGAGAAAATTGGTCCAAAGACTTTGAGACAGATACCACCTGGATAGGAACACTAGGAAACAAAAACTCTCAGGAAAACGAAAATCACTTCTGCGATGAATTATAACTAGATATAAGTGAAGATACCTGTAATTATTTTTACCTGCAAATGAATATCTAGAGACACAGTAACAGAAGATAAAATACGTACATTTAAAATCCATAAATATAAAATGTATCTAAAATTTCTTATGTTCAACAATAGGAGTTAATTAACTTATAATACATCCTTATGAGAGATTACAGGGCAGTCATTAAATGTTATTTTTTTTTTTTTTTTTTTTTTTTGCGGTACACGGGCCTCTCACTGTTGTGGCCTTTCCCGTTGCGGAGCGCAGGCTCAGCGGCCATGGCTCATGGGCCTAGCCGTTCCACGGCATGTGGGATCTTCCCGGACCGGGGCACGAACCCGTGTCCCCTGCATCGGCAGGCGGACTCTCAACCACTGCGCCACCAGGGAAGCCCCTAAATGTTATATTTTAAAAGAAGCTTAAAAGACATGGGAAATGCTTATGACACAATACATTAAAAAGCAGGTTACAAACTATGTAAGACTTAAAGACATGATTGAGTAAAAATACGTATAGTTGAAAGACTGAAGTCTTAGCCATCAAAATGTCAATGTTGGTATTTTAGTGTTTTAATGTATATTTAATGTGTATGGGTATGTATATATAGGTGGGGAACTATGGCCCACTTTATTGTGTTCCTTTATTTTCTATGCTTTCCTTAAAACATTTGAAATCATGAAAATTTCAGAGAATCAGAGAAGTTAAGAAAATCATAGAACTGACACGTACCCATCGCAAAGATTAAGCGGATGTTAACATGTCATATTTGCTTCGAATTGCTCTCACAAACGTACAAGAAATTCAGCATTACAGATAGCAGCTTCGGTCCCACCGTCAACTCTTCCCCCACCCTCCTTTGCAGAAGTAGCCCTTGATTTTTAGTTTGATACCTGTTTGCCTGGAATAGACACTGAATTTCCCAGGTATTGCCATGTGACTAAATTCTGGCCAGCAGAATTAAAGTGGAAGTTATATACACAACTTCCTGGGAGATTCCTTAAAGGAAAGGGTGGAGGGTTGTCCTCCCTCCATTTCCCAATTTGTGCTAGCTGGACTGTGGTTTTCCTGGTAGGAGCTGTACTGGGCCACCAGGCAGCAGCTGTGTGTTAAGGATGGTGGAACTACAAGACAGAAAATCCCTGGTCGTCATGTTTGCAGAGTTGTCATTACAACCCTTAGCAGCTTACCCAAACTTTAATTTGACAAACAAATGAAATTGTAATTTATTTAAGCCACTATTATTTTAGATTTCTTGTTACTAGCAGCTTAAACTAATCCATTTACTATATGTACCATTCTCATGTGTGTCTTATATTTTTACCACATGTTTGTATCCTAGCCAATTTTCACATTGTGTTAATATTATAACTAGGTGGTATCATACTGTACCTATCCTTTTACAACTTGCTTTTTAAAATATTTGACAAGATTTTTTAGATATTTTCCATTTTCTCCTATTGGATGAATTAGAAATGATATTTTATTATCATTTTCAACTTCTCCATTTTCCATGATGAAAATGTATCACTTTTGTAATTAGGAAAGATAAGTACTCAAACATCTCTCTGCTTGAATCTCAGGATATGCATTAAGTGGCTTCAGGGAGTCTAGACATGTATCAAGTATCAGTGAGGAAACTTTCTCATCCATATCGCTCTCTCTCAGTTCATAGAGGTATCTCATTTATTACTCTAGAAATACTGTGTACATTAATAGAGGACAATAAAGAATTTGTTCTGCTTTAACACTTTTTTTTTTTTTTTTAATGAGAGTTTCAAAATCATGGTGCTGAAGCCAGCTGAATCAGTGACCTGTGACTCTGTGTTTCTGGGTACTTTGCCAAAAGATTGTCTTCTGCTGTTGCCCCTTCAGGCAAATCTATTTCCTTTCTATCCCCTAGTCCTCCAAAATATTGTAAAGTGGGAGCAGCATGGTTTTGCTTGATCCCTCTTCTCTCCCACAGTGTCCTTAGTGACTCTCCTATAAGTGAATTTGTGCCCCCCTTCTTCTATTTCCAGGGACATCCCCAGCCCATTTGTCTTCCCTTATCCTTCCCCCCACTGATGGCCCTATATCTTGAATCAACTTCCCACAGACCATGGACCTGAGCCCAGCTGACAACTTATCATGCTAAATTGCTATCTTGAGGTGGTCGCTTTCTGAAGGGCATTTGTACTTTAATAAGGAGCTCTGGAAGAACTGCCTTTGAGAAAGGACTGAATCATTTTGGGTGGAACTTAAGACACCTTGACAAGTGAAAGAGGTAAAGGTTTGGGGCTCACAGACTCTCTGGAGGTGCTCGAATGATACCATGAAATTTATTAACATGAATTAATTTGAGAATATTTGACCTGGCACTTAAAAACATACGTGAATGTGAAAAGAATGTGGTAGTTAAGTCTTTCAAAGACAATATTTTACAAAGCCTATGTGTATTTCCAGATCTGCAAGGTAAAATTCTAGCAGGGATGGAAAAAGCCACTGCTGTGCAAAATTTCTACCTGAACATCCTTGTAGTCAAACAAATGTATGCACTGGAGAAATTTAGACAGGTGAAGACAGACAGCAGTTTAGGTGTGTAGACTGCTAAGCACAGCATGAGCCAGAGGGATTAGGTCACCTGAAGGCCAGGTGACTAGATCAAGGGAAACTCAGTGGTTCTATGGACGGATACATTTTGAGGCAATAAGAATAATAAGACCAAACAATAATTAGACCAAATCTCAGCAGTAAGGAAAGGGTTCTAGAGACATTGAGCCACATCTGTTAGTTGGTGTGGAAAAGTTGTAGATTAGGAATTGGGAGCCTAAGTGTCTAGATCCACTTCTGCAGCAAACTAGCCATGTGTTCTTGGGTCTTTCTAGGTCCCAGGACTCTAAAATGGAAGGTTGGGCCATCTAGAACTCTACAAAGTCTCCCAGCTCTAACATTCTCTTATTCAAAACTAGGTCTGGGTCACATTTTGCCTGCTTGGAACAGGACCCAGGTAATCTATAAGCGTTAGCAATGTATTACAAAATTGCATTGATTCTAGCCTGCATAACAAAAATAATAGCTAGCATATAGCATATATTACATGACAGCATCATTCACATATATTAACGTTCAATTTGCATAACAACCCAGTGAAATGGGTATATTCTTCTACCCATTTTTCAAATGAGACAATCAAGGCTCAGAGAGGTTTAATAAAATCTCCCAGCTCCATAGGTTTTATTAAATCCTTGTGAGTTAGTTCAGGTCTCTGTGACATCTGTAACTTAGTGTCATCTGTAAAATGGAAATAACCAGATCTCCCCTATATAGCTCATAGGGTTCTGGTAGATATCAAATGGAACCATGCTTGTAAATGATATTTGAAATGGCTTTTGTATTATATTTATATAGACGTAAGACATCATTAATGGTTTACTTTAGAAGCGGGATCAGATATGGTTAAGCCCTCAAACATGGAATGGCAGTGGCAGTGAATGAATGGAGCTTGGTGCTTTGTCTCAGGAATTTTATTCCTTTACCTTTACTATTGCTGGAGGTGGGGAGTGTTGTACTACATATATATTCTTCCTCCTGTTCCCAGAGATGGAAAAATATATGATTTTGTTTATATAACCCAGGAATCTATCTATCTATCTATCATCTATCTATCTATCTATCATCTATCTGTCTTTCTATCTATCCATCGTCTATCTACCTAGAAAAACTATACCACAGGTACATTGTTCTTGTAAATAGATGTGCTTGGGCTGGTGGGACCCTCATGTGGCATCCTTTGGAAACATTTCTTATTGTTTCTGGATGTACAAATCAAAGACTACATGAGTGACATAACTTAAAACTAATTTTGGTCTAATAGAATTTAGATATAATAATTCTCACTATTGCAATTTTATTTTTCCTATGAAATAATAGAGCTTTCTTTGTGAAAATAGAAAAGAGAAGAGCAAACATTTTAGAATGTATAGCTGAACTTTGACCAGATTAGTATAGTCCTATTTTCCATGCCTTAAGACCACCTGCAAAAATCTTAAATAAAAGTTACAGGCATGTACTTATTTCTTCAAGTCCAGTGGAAACATTCATATAGAGAGGTTTTATATAAATCAACTTTGATTTAAAATGCTTCCAAGGGCAAAACAGTGATATCAATGTCCTGTGGTCTGTTGTACTCTTATTTAGACTTTTTCATTAAGAGGAGAAAACTTATAAACCACAGGCTTTTAGTGTTTAAAATTTATTTCACTTTGTTCACACCAATGTAATTATTCCAAAAATCAGAATTCTGGTGTAGGTCACTGCTATAGATACAGCTTTTCTCATGTGAATTCCTGGAAGCTTGTTTTATTCACAGCATTTTAATTTATGTAATATTTGACACATATGAAAAATACACACACACACATATACACTTAGAAGCTTGAATGAAACTGTTAGAAACATCTGTGAAATTACCTGTTTTTCCCTGATTCCCTCATTCTGTTATCAAAGGTAACCACTCTCCTGAACTTTTGTGTTATTCATTCCTTTGCTTTTTTTTTCTTTAAACAGCTTTACTGAGATATAATTCATATACCATACTACTCACCCATTTAAAGTGTACAATTTAAAGTTTTTAGGATATTAACAGTAGTGCAACCATCGCCACAATCAATTTTAGAACATTTTTATCACTCCCAAAAGAAACACAGTACCCGTTAGCAGTTACTACCCTTTCCTCCCCAAATCCCTTCCCCTCCCCTTTAAAATACAGTTGTCCCTCGTATCTGCCAGGGATTGGTTCCAGGACCTTCCATGGTTATGAACATTCATGGAAGCTCGGGTCCCATATGAGTCCTGGCATTGGTATCCCCAGTTCCACATCCGCGGATTCAACCAATTGCAGACGGTAACATAGTACAAGATCCCTGGGCTGGTGGAATCCAGAGAGGCACAACCTGCAGATAGGGGAGGCTGACTGTGTATCTTTTTACCAAAGACATACTTACACATATGCTTTTACCACAATATATACTTAGCTTTGATTTTATTTCAATTTAATATAATTTTTCTCATACTTGATATACTCTTTTTTTCACTCAGTGTAATATTTCTAAACATCCATGTCCTTGTACATAGTTACAGTTAATTCAGTTTCAAAGCAGTGTAATTCCACTATTTAGATAAACCACAATTTATCTATATCCTTGATATAAACTTGATTTCCTGCACTTTTTTTGCTATAATCCCTCTGTTCTGAATGATTTTGTCCACGTCTCCTGTTATACACATGCAAGGGGTTCTCTAGCATCTAGCTGGCACTGTAAATTACAAATTCAGCTTTACAAAATAACACAAAACTTTATCGCAAAGTAGTTATAATTCATACTTTCATTAGTTGAGTGGTGGATTCTTTTTCAACATTCTTGCCAGCATTTAGTAATAATAGGTCTCTTCTTTTTTGCTCATGTAATGGAGGTAAAATGGTATCTCGTGTTTGAGTGTTTTCCTGACTGAGAATGAGGCTGAACTTTTCATACGCTTACTTGCAATTCTTGTTTCCTCTTCTCTAAAATGCCTGTTCATATCTTTGCCTGTTTTTTTCCATTTGGCTGCTTCTCTTACTGATTAGCAGCATTTTATACATTTCAAATACCAATCCATTTGGGGTTATATATGTGGCAAGTCCTCCTCCAAGTTTCAAGTTTACGTCTTTGTGTTTCTTCTTGTGCTTGCTTCCCACAAATTATCATTTACTTTTATGTATTCAAAAATTTCTATTATAGTTTTCTTGACCTATGAGCTATTTAGAAGCCTGTTTTTCATTTGAGTTAAGAAAATCTAACTTTCAATAATTTATTCAATTCCAACTTGATTGTACAATGGTTAAAATTAGAAAATTTGTTGGTGCTTATTTTAAAGTATCTGTGTGGTCACATTTTTGATAAAAGTGCCATGTGTGGTTGGGAGAACTATATCTTCTCTAATTGTTGGGTACATGTCCTGTTTATGTTTTTTAAGTCAAGTATGTAATTTAAAATTTTATATATTTACCAAGTTTTTGTCAGTTTGAACTATCAATAACTGTAGTATATGTAGTATATGTATTGAAATGTTCCATTATAGTGATGGATTTGCTAATTTTTATCTGTAGTCTTACCATTTTGTTGTTTTATATATTTTAAGTCTTTATTTGGTGTAGGTAATTTTTGAATTTTTACATGTTTCTGTTGAGATGAATCTTTTATCATAGTGACATACTTTGTTTCAAAAATATGTATTTCTTAAGTCCATTTTTTTCTGAATTAATATATTTCTGCTTTCTTTGGTTCATGTTGACCTTGTATATCTTTTCTCCTTTTACTTTCAGCTTTATCAACTTTCATCCTTTTACTTCCAACCTTACCATGTCCTCATTTTAGAACTTTGTTTTGTGAATAGCATATAATCAGTCTGATTATCTATATTCCTTAGCTGAAAATTTTGATTCATTTACATTTATTTTTATTACTAGTAAATTTGGATTTATTTCTATCATATTACTTTGTAGTTTTTCTATATCTTGACTTTTGGGTTGCTCTTTCTCCAAATTGTTTGAGTATATTTGTTTTCTTTTCTTATTCTATTTTTTTCTTCCACTTGTTTGGAAGATATAGACTATGTTTACTTTTTTAGGGTGACACTTAAAATTCTACTATGTATATTTATCTTAACAACGTCCAAAGTCATTCTTACCTAAGTGCTTTTCCAAACAATAAAAGAACTTAAAAATACTTGATATCCTCATAACCTACCCCCAGATTACCTTCTATTTTTGTCCATTATTTTAGAAATGAGCATCATTATTATCTTATACAATTTTTTTAGATTTACATACATGTTTTCTGGTTTCTTTTTTTCCCCCCTTTTTTTGTGCATCTTAGATATTCTGTACTGAGCAGTTTCTTTACTCCAGAAAATAAGGAAACAAATCTTCCACAAATAAAAGTCTACTGAGTAAGCTCTGTTAGTATTTGTTTATTTAAACATATCTTAATTTTATCCTCATTCTTAAAAGATAATTGCTGGATATTTTGTTTTAGGTTCATGTTTATATCTCTTAGCCTTTTGATGACATTCTTCCACTATCTTCTAGCTTTCATTACTGCTGTCAAGAATCTTGCTGTCCATCAAATTGTTTCTCTGCAGGCGATAGACCTTTTTCTTTATATACTTTATAATCCTTTATTTTGATATTGGGTCATTGGTATTTTGCTGTTTTGCTATCATATGTCTAGGTGTGAATTCATTTTTATTTATGCTGTTTGATAAAAGTTTTGCATGCTATATCTGAAGAATTTTGCCTTTCATCAGTTACAGAATGTTGTTAGATAGTCTCTTCTTGAATACTGCCTCACCTCCATTCTTCTCGTTCTCTTCTTCTGAGAATAGAGTTAGATGATTTCTTAACCTTCTTATTTTATCCTCCATGCTTCATCCTCTCTGTGCTACACTGTAACTTAAATATCTGTCACTCATTTCTCTAATTTTTTCTTCAGCTATATATAATCTGCTGTCCAGAATTTCAATTGAATTTTAAATTTAAACACTCATATTTTTTATTTCTAAAAGTTTGGTTTGATTCTTATTCAAATCTTCCTGATAATTTTGTAAAGACTCTTGTTGCTTGCTAATTTTTAAAAATTACATGTTGGGCTTCCCTGGTGGTGCAGTGGTTGAGAGTCTGCCTGCCGATGCAGGGGATGAGGGTTCGTGCCCCGGTCTGGGAAGATCCCACATGCCGTGGAGCGGCTGGGCCCGTGGGCCATGGCCGCTGAGCCTGCGTGTCCGGAGCCTGTGCTCCACAATGGGAGAGGCCACAAAAGTGAGAGGCCCGTGTACAGGAAAAAAAAAATTACATGTTGTAAAAAACATTTCATATTTTATGTTCTCTATCTTAGAATTATTTTAATATTGAAATTATCAGGACACTAAATCTATGGATTTATGTTTCTGCTGAATTCACTTATAGCTACTGTTTCCTTGTGTGTTTGTTGATTTTTGTTGCTTTTATTATGAGCTCCTATTTAGTTCAACTTAATCCCTAGGAATCATGTGAGCCTAAATTGGGGATGGTGTCTTTCAGGGAGGATTTGCGTTTCCTACTCCTTAGAACTAGGAGTGAAGTGCTACTGACCTGGGACTTCTTCAGCTTTTTTGGAGTATCCACACTAAAGCATATTTTCCAGATTCAGCACCCCCCCCAACTTGCAGCATTCACAAAACTCAGCCACCTCAACCCTGTACTAATACTGGAATTTACCCTCGGGTTAGTCCCAGATTTTGTGTTCTTATCATACACCCTTCCAGCTTTGGTATCATCTTGCTAGTCCTTCTCTATTTCTTTTTGTCTTTCTTTTAAGATTTTCCTCACTTTGGTGTTCTCTGCCTTGCTTTAAAAACTTGCTGTTATAGTTAATCTAGGATCAGTGTGTTCCTAGTCCTCTGTATTGCCAAAATCTGATATATCCCAGGTCTTCTTCACTTACAGCAATAAACACAGCTCTCAGGGTCTTTATTTTCACACATACTTTTTGAGCACTCACCATGTGCCAGGGTCTGTGTTAAGTGCTATACGGAAGATATTCTTGTTCTTGAGAGCTTGGAATCTGGTAGAAAAAATGGACATGTATACCAGAAATTATTCTACAAGGCAGCATGAAATATGTGCTAAAATAGCGGCTCAACTATGGTGCACAGCAAAGGCTAAGGAGTGAAGGCTTGACTACCACTGGGAAAGGCTGTGAACTGTTAGGCTTTCAGGATCAAGCTCATGCATTGAATATAAGCTTCCATTTCATAACAGTCCAAGGGTATGCAGCTGGGCAGGAGTTAAATCAAGTCTCTTTCATGTTAAGAGTGACTGATGTGAAGGGCACAAGCTTTCTGCAGAAATCTGAGGAAACATTCCAGACAGACCATACGGCTCTTCTAGTCACAAACCTCCACTTGTACTAGGAAATTATTTAGAAGGTGCATGGTTGAGAGGAGGTGGAACACTTAGGTATTTCAAATATTTCTCAGGAAAAAAAAGGTAGCCAATGCTTATCTGCTCTAAAAGGGAACTTCTAATGTGACTACTGTTTGTATACTGGTGTTTTCCATTATAATCCCATTTAAGAAGGTTGTAACTTGACTGTAAAAATTTCCTCTAGATGAAAACTTGGCATACCAGAGTGCTCCCTTTGAATAATGCCCATCTTGAAAAACAAACAAACAAATAAATAGATTTGGTTTGCATTAGCCAAACTGTTTGAAAGTCGGAAGACAACAAAGCCCTTAGTATTGGAGATATAGATGTTTGCATTCTTTACTGCATGAAAGCTAAAACAAACAAACAAACAAAGAAACAAGAATCAAACTTATTTGTCTTCTTAATGTGCACCCCAGGGATGATCAGAAGAATCAATATATTTAATACTAAGCAATTCTGCTTTTCATTAAAAAACTAAAAGGAGACACTGAGGGATGGAGAAGGATGTTCCACTCGAAGGCAGTCACATGCTATATCAGACCCTTGGGACAAAGTTGGAGCTGTTGTTTACTTGGTAACCTCAGTTTTCACATGCCTCTTTTCTTGAGGTGCTGAATATAATTCTAATGACTAATGCTACATAATCCTGGATATGAAAAGGTGACTTGAGAAAGCCATCTGGTCTACCACCAAAGCATGCATTGGCTCTTTTGTATCCAGAGTGAGTTGGTATGTGTATCTACAAAGTGGTGCCTTTCTAAGAATTGTGAAGGATACATTGGATTATATGTCAGTTCTCAACTTAATGGCTGGCTGTAGAATCTAACTGTGGAGTGAGATGTGACTCTCTGAGCTGTGATAACAGCAACAGGAAGTAGAAGAAAATTTTATTCTTGCCCTTTAAAGTTATAGAGTTAAAGAGGAAATTAGAAAAATGGAGAGCAGATTAGTGTTTGCTAGGGGTTAAAGAGGAGGCGTGGGACAGAAAGTGGGTGTGGCTATAAAAGGGCAACATGAGGGATTCTTGTGGTGATGGAAAAGTTCTGTATTTCAACTGTATCAATGACAATATTTTGGTGGTGATATTGTACTCTAGTTTTTGAAGATATTACTATTGGGGTGGGGGACTGGGTAAAGGGTGCATAGAATTTCTCTGCGTTGTTTCTTTTTTTAAAAAATTAATTTTTTTTCCAGCTTTACTGAGATATAATTGACATGTAGCTGTTAAACTGATTAAACAAGGAGGCCATTAGACTGAGGTGGCTCTAATATCTTAGTAGTCTGCGTAAGCAAAGCAAAACCTAAGCCCATAATGCCTCAAGGTGAAGAAATCAAAACCTAAAGACAACCAATCACAAACAGCCATTTTGGCTTTCCCAAATAAGGCAACCAAGTAAGCTGTAGCCAATCAGATAATTTCCTTACTTTGCTTCCACCTCTTCTGTATAAAAGTCTCTCCCCAGCTCCTATCTGTGGAGTACTCCCAACCACTTCCAGTTTGTTGCTGCCCAATTTGAATCACGGTTTGATCAAATAAATTTTTGAAAGTTTAATATACCTCAGTTCATCTGTTAACATAACACTGTGTAAGTTTAAGGGGTACAATGTGATGGTTTGATATACCTGTATATTGCTAAATGATTACCACAATAAGGTTAGTTATCCATCATCTCACATAGTTCATACATACAATTTGTGTGTGTGTGTATGTGTGTGTGTGTGAGAGAGAGAAAAAACTTTTGAGATTCACTCTCTGAGCAACTTTAACTGTAGTCACCATGCTGTACGTTACATCCCCAGGGCTTATTCTTCTTATAACTGGATGTTTGTACCCTTTGACTGTCTTCACCTGTTTGCCCTACCGCCCACCCCTTTGTGTTATTTCTTACAATTTCATGTGAATCTATAATTTTACCAAAACTAAAAGTTTAAAAATAATATTATGTTTACTTGAACAACACATATTATAAAAAGCAAAAGTGGGAACAACATGGCATCTTATAGAACAGGGATCAGTAAACTATGGCCGGCAGGCCAGGTCTGGCCCGCTACCTGTTTTTGTAAATAACCTTTTATTGGAACACAGTCTTGCTGGTTAACTTATCTATTGTCTGTGGCTGTGATTTAATGCAGTGGCAAAACTGAAGAGTTGCAATGGAGACTATAGGATCCACAAAGCCTAAAGTATTTAGTATCTTGCCCTTTATAGAAAAAAATTTGCTGATCCCCTTATCTAGAATGTAAGCTCTGTAAGAGCAAGTAAAGCATCTGATCAGCTTGTTCATCACTGTAGGCCTGGCGCACTGCTTAGCGTGCTGTGGGTGCAAAATCATCTTTTGCTGAATTAAGGAAGCAGCGTATTATGAAATGTGAGTTTGCCAGGGAGAGAATAATTGAAAGAATTTAAAACATCCTCTTGGGATCATGACTGTACATTTTCTGAAGGCAATGACAATTGAAAAACCGTGATGTGATGCCTGCTGCCTTTTGTAGACCGATAAAGGAAGAGGATTTCAGGTCTTACGTAAGCCTGCGGTACCTATGTTGAGACCAGTGAAATGGAAAGAGTTTTTAAAGGCACGACTTAACTGTGTAGAGGGTCTAATGTAATTCTAATTCACCATTAGTCAGGCATAATATTTCCTTTTAGGTTCACAACATGTAGCAATAGTTCAGTCTTGAGATACACTTGTAGTTAAGTCACTAAGACTGATGAATTTGGTCAGAAGATTTACACCTGTTTATAGGGAAGGCAACTCATTATCTCATTACTGTGACATCTCACTTGTTCAAGAGGAGAATTGTTGAAAACAGGAGTGAGAAAATTCAAAAATTTAAGTTGGCGGTAGTTTTGAAATTGTGATGATACCAATGAAGCTTTCCATTTAAATGGAATCTTTAGCAAATATTCTGCAAGGTGAAACTGTCCTTTGATAATATAAGCTTCTAAATTGCTAGCTAAAATCTGACTTTCTCCAAGGGTGGGATAATTTGATCATACTAGAGTCTCAAGAATAATTTCCAGGGATTATGGTTGCTGTTGGGAAGATGAGAAGAAGTAATGAAAGCAGAGTTTGGTGCCAGACAAAACTGGATTTGAATCTCTGGGCCAGGAACAATTTAATTATGCTTGCTGGAGCTCATCTGAAATGAGAAAATGATTCCTGTCTCAGAAGGATGTTCTGAGGATTAAATAAGAATGCAGCGTGCTTAGGACATAGTACCTACTCACAGACATTCATCAAATGGTAGTGCCCTTTCTTTGGACCAAAAGACAAAAGAAACAGAGGTGAGAGGAAGCAGGGTCTTCCAGGTGACTGCCGAAAGGAATACTGTCCCCTGAATAACACTATCTCTTAGCTGTTTCCCTGGGGGATATTAGGACTTTTATTTGTACCGTGCCTGAAGCATTGCTGTGCAGTCTAGCTAAACGGTGGGCCTGCACTCTGTCTCTGAAAGATCATTTTATTCATGGAATGTAACATAGGTGCCCAAACAAAACAAACACAGAACCCTCTCCTTGGTGCGGTACATGGAGCTAAAGAGAAGTTTCCGATGAAACTCTTGTTTGCCGATGCTGGCCTAACATGAAGACTGCACGCTGGACAGGCCGAAATTCATTCATTTTGCTCCTTGGTGCTCCCACCTCCTCCATTTTTGGCATTTTGTCTCAACCCGTGGGCATATGGTTGCCCAAGTTGTTTGATTAAAATATGTGTGTGGGGCTTCCCTGGTGGCGCGGTGGTTGAGAGTCCGCCTGCCGATGCAGGGGACACAGGTTCGTGCCCCGGTCCGGGAGGATCCCACATGCCGCAGAGCGGCTGGGCCCGTGGGCCATGGCCGCTGGGTCTGCACATCCGGAGCCTTTGCTCCACAGCGGGAGAGGCCACAACAGTGAGAGGCCCGCGTATGGCAAAAAAAAAAAAAAAAAAAAAA
>NW_020837948.1:14728964-14771323 GCF_003676395.1 Aethalodelphis obliquidens
AAAAAAAAAAAAAAAAAAAAAAAAAAAAAGTGTGTGTTTTATTGTTTTTTTTAGGAGGGGTAACAACTGAAAATTTAATAGTAAAAATAGATCTCATTCCCTTAGGAATTAAGGAGAATAAGTCTGAAACCTGGTCTGGAACTGGCACTTCAGAGAGACTTCGTAGCCAGTTGTCTAATTCTACCTAAGTAGGTTTTAACTTCGGATGTAGTATTGACGTATCCATAACAGGAGCTATTGACCACTACACATATGTCTCATCTTTCTATTAGTATCTGACCTAACGTCATTGTTTGAAATTTAATAGTTAAGAGAGGAGTCCTTGAAAACGTACGGTTGCAGCTACCAGCAGACATTGTTTTGAGAATGGCTAGTGGCATCCCGAGTCTGATATAGCTCAGAAATTCAAGTTCAACAATACAGGAATGAGGGGACTTCCCTGGCGGTCCAGTGGTTAAGACTTCGCCTTCCAACGCAGAGGGTGCCGGTTTGATCCCTGGGCCGGGAGCTAAGATCCCACATGCCTCGCGGCCCAGTTTGGCATTATGATATGAAATTTATCAGAGACCTGTGCTTGCCAAAAGGTCCTTCACATAGATCTTCTTGAAGATGGAGCATTTTGCAAAGTGTTAGAGCACAACAGTAACTATCTATAAATCACATAAAGACTTAAAAGGTCATGGTTAAACATTGGATCACAATGTAAATGACAAAAGAAACCATTACTGCTGTTACATACAACATTTAAAAATAACTAGAATTAGGGGCCTTCCCTGGCGGCACAGTGGTTGAGAGTCCGCCTGCCGATG
This sequence comes from Aethalodelphis obliquidens, assembly GCF_003676395.1. Classification (NCBI taxonomy): domain Eukaryota; kingdom Metazoa; phylum Chordata; class Mammalia; order Artiodactyla; family Delphinidae; genus Aethalodelphis; species Aethalodelphis obliquidens. Next base: position 14,729,774 of record NW_020837948.1, read on the forward strand.
CAGGGGACGCGGGTTCTTTCCGCGGTCCGGGAAGATCCCACATGCCGCGGAGCGGCTGGGCCCATGAGCCATGGCCGCTGAGCCTGCGCGTCTGGAGCCTGTGCTCCGCATCGGGAGAGGCCACAACAGTGAGAGGGCTGCGTACCACAAAAAAAACCCCAAAAAACTAGAATTATGACTGATAAAATTTTACCAGGACATACTAGATTTTTAGGAATTCCATGTAATTTAACATACAAATCAAACATTTCTCTCTGAGATGGCTGAAGGGCCTTCAAAAGCATCTCAAAGTTAGCTGGAGATCAAAAGAACTGTTAGAATTGGCCAAACAACACTTACTCACTGAACCAAAGTAAAGAGATTTCAAACAAAAATACAGATCACAGACACAGGCAAAGGAACTCACAAGCTGTTATCAAAAGCAGCATTCCAAGAAAACTTTGGAGGGAGAAACCAAATCCAGGCTTTCCCTAACCCACTTCCAACAAAATCCATCTTAGAAAATCCTGGTCATGCACAACTCTTTCCTCAGTGTTCCGTTTTCACAAATGTTCATCACCTTCTGTATCCATCTTATGTTGCCCCTTATTTTTGTCCGCATTCAGACACAACCAGCTCTAGTACAAAGTGCCTTCCTTTTCTCTTTGTACCATCAGCCTGTTACCTAGCTGCTCACTTTCTTTATTACGTAGCTTCATAAATGCTTGAACATATGGAACTTCTTTTGTCTTTCTCTTCATGTGACAAAATAACTCTAGCTGAAGGATAGTATAGTCATTTAGGCTACCATTCAAAGACCACCTTTCCTCATTTTTCAAGAATGTGTGTGGGTGTTTTTTAATTTATTTATTTTTGGCTGCATTGGGTCTTGGTTGCTGCTCGTGGGCTTTCACTAGTTGCAGTGAGCAGGGGCTATCCTTCGTTGTGGTGTGTGGGATTCTCATTGTGGTAGCTTCTCTTGTTGCAGAGCATGGACTCTAGGCATGCAGGCTTCAGTAGTTGTGGCACATAGGCTCAGTAGTTGTGGCTTGCAGGCTCTAGAGCGCAGGCTCAGTAGTTGTGGCGCACGGGCTGAGTTGCTCCATGGCATGTGGGATCTTCCCGGACCAGTGCTCAAAGCCATGTCCGCTGCATTGGCAGGCGGATTCTTAACCACTGCGCCACGAGGGAAGTCCCAAAATATGTGTGCTTTTTAAAAATAACTTTTTTGCTGTACAGCAGAAACTAACACAACATTGTAAATCAACTATACTCCAATAAAAATTAATTAAAAAAAGAGCAAATAACAGTTGACTTTTACGTAATTAGATTGCTTTTTATACCAGTAAAAGTGAACTATAATAAATTCCTGTCCCTAAACTAAAAAAAAAGCAAAAACAAACAAACCCTTTTTGTTACAAAGTCTATATTGTGATGGGAGTCCTTTTCTTTGATCGAGTTAAACATGAAACAGTGAGAAATTTCTCCAAGAGACAGTGTTTTGTCCTTTCCAAGCCTGAGGGTTTGACCTTGAGTTAGTTCCTGCAGCAACACCGGTAGTTGCTGTTAGTTTTACAGGCTGCCTGTCAATGACAGTGGCCATTTTACACATTCAGCATGAGGCTAAATTATGATGAAGCATGTTTACCATGGATAGCAGTTTATTATTGTACTAAAACATATTTAAGGAGAAAATGTGACAAGAAGAAAGGTAGGCAGAAAGTACTGTGACTATCTAGGTACTGTGATTATTACCTTACCTAAGCTAGGGAAAAATAATAAAGCAAACCTCAGGCTGTAGACTGTGTCACCATTGGATAAATAGCTAATGTAAGAACACAAGCTCACCCAGGAACAAAACTACACAGCAGCCAGCAGGCATCGCCAGTATGGCGCACACACTAGCCTTGCGTGTTTACGAAATCTTTTAAAATTATTAAATGAAGCCAGTATATTGTTTTCATTTTCTTTTGTAACTCTATCTGTCATGTTTGTAATTTCCAAGACCCAAAGCCACATTGCTAGAAAAATGTTCCACCACTGAACTCCTGTTTTCTCTTCCCCAAATCGCCGTAAATTTCACTCTGAATTATTTGCTTCACTTTACAAATGTTGAATATTATAGGGAGAACTAGAACTGAGGAATGGTGTCCTTCCAGCTGCTATGTTAATTGGACACTGTTTATTCAACAGCAGCGTTAAGAATATAAAAACCTCATCACTAGTCCTCTCTGAAAAGCCTTTGAGAATAATAGCACTTCTATAAAACTTAAGGCCTGAATGTTTCTTGCTTATGAGTAACATCGTATTAACATATTAAAATCTAGTAACCAGTACTAGAATATGTGTTCGGAAAGCCTGTCAAAGTGCTAACGGTAGTAGTTTTGGAAACTCCACATCTGCCACCGGATTAATTACTCACATAAAACATTATCATTTCCTCACATCTCCTGTGAGAAGGAGCGGCTGCTAGAGGGATTTATGGCCCTGAGTGATATACAAAGGAATAAATGGGAATGATACCCAGTGGACGGAGAGATCCGATCTTGATTCATATTAGAACAAGTTGAAGGACCTCGGTGGTGTAACATTTATTTCTTGAGGCCCATAGGCAATTAAAAAGAAATGTCTGGCACAAACTCTGGGAAACTAACTGTTTAAATGGCCACGACTGCCTTCCCCCAGAGGCCTTCGTATGGGAGAAGATGAGGGTGGAGGTAAAGCTAGGTCACAGTGAACCTGGCCGCCAGGGGCTGATGAACTGCCTGCTATCTATCGATGCCAGGTTTTCTAGGTCCTCCTACCTGTTGTTTTCATTTGTTGAAGTACAGATCAGAGGTGACTTCCAAGGTCTGCCCTGGCTTCTCTCCCTCTCACTGGTTTACTTTCTGCTTGATGTCAGGGTGATGTGAATTCCATTTTCAGAGGATGGAGGCAAAGAAAAGTGTAAGAATTTGAAAGAAAATTTATTGTTTATAATTAAAACTAGGAGATGACAGTTCAAAGGTGAGAACCCAGCCTGGTGAGAAGACTTAAACAAGCTATTATATGACAATTAGCACAAATGGGAACAGGAGGTAATCTGTTGATTGCGTCTCTGATCATCTCTCCTGTGGTCCATCATTCGCATCAAAGCATCTTTGTCAGTCCCCAAACCACCTCCATTTTACAATAAATTGGCCAACCTGATTTTGGTTCTTCTGTGTTTCAGATGAGAGTGAAATGGTCTTCCCAAATAAAACAAATCCTTGGGTTTAGAAAATTCATCCCATTTCTTTGTTGTCTAATTTCCCTCTTTTGTTTCCCCCCAAAGGCCTCTTTTGGCAGGGGGGTGTGGGGGGGAGGGCAGATTTTCACATCTGGGACTTGGGAGGCTAAAGCTATGGCATGTACTAAAGAAACCGAGACAATTCTCCAAGTCTTTCAGCATCATTATAATTAGAGAAGCAATTACAGTGAAGTTAGTGGTAATTTAAATTGATCAGCTGGATATCAGATGATGAGTTGTTTGGAACTGGCACATCTAATGAATATCTACTTGGTGAGCAGACTTGCCTTTCAGTAAACAAAGATAAAACCTGGCCCCTGGCTGGCCAGATTCATGAGCCTGTGAACCTGTGGGAATACTATTTATGCAGGCGACACAAAGCTTAGCCCTGTGGGTTTTTCAGGGAGAATAACATTGGAAGTGCATCCTATTGAGTCTGTGCCCCCCCCAATTAAATTTCTGCTGCACTGATTAAGTATGTAAGTACTACTCTTTTCACAGAAAATCTTGGGAGAATCTATGAGAACCTTATGTTGTATTATTAAAGTATCCACGTTTTTATCTCACTTGGGTATTTGTCCTTTTTCATTAGATACAATGTAGCCCAGTGGTTTGCTGATTTTCCAAGGACTTAACACAAGCCTATGCAGAATCATCTTGGCCCTGAGGATGGAGGTAACAAAGGAGGTGGGGATGGACAGAGGGAGGGGGTGACAGTGAAAGAGAGAGAGAGAGAGAGAGAGAGAGAGAGAGAGGGAAATGTGAATGACTGACTATGTTTTGTTGAGAAATTATGAATTGTTATGAATTGAATCTTGAGGTTTGGGTTGTTGTTTGTTGCTACTGGGACCCTAAGAGCCGTGTTGAAACTTGAATTTTGTGGTTAAACCTTGGCATTTTATAGAATTCAAAAGAATTTCTTGGACCCTATTGTCCATGCATCATGACATCACTGACCTTTTAAGGTATTAGCTCTACTATTTAAGACATTGAAATTTTGTCTTATTATGTGTCCTTTGATATCAGAAATCTGCATCCTGGGTGATTTAATATTGCTCTGTTTTGGCTTTAAGGCTTAGGAAGCAATAGATCTAGTGAACGTAATTTCTCAAGCCTTGAATAAAAACATTGGGAAAAAAAAAAGACCTAGCAGGAATTCTGGCTTCCTTTCCTTCTCTCCTTTTTAATTCCAGTTATAGGGCTTATTATCATAAGTAAAAACCCTCTGAAGTTTATACCTTCTATTACATACTCCCAGTACTTCAAAATCCATGTATGTGTTCTCACTAAAAGTGCTAAACTTTTGAGAGACACAGGTCTGACGATTGAGTGTCTGGCTGGAAATCATTTACTATCAATGGTCACTCAGCTCAAGATAGTATCACTGAAATGACTTAGGAAGAAAAATCAATAATACTCACATATTGTGCAGTCCTCTTAGAGGATCATCTGTTTCACCTCACGAAAGTATTCCTTGTTCCAAATCATTCTTTTGAAATAAAAGAAGAAAAAAAGGCAACGTAAATCATAGCTCATTTTCTCTTATGCCCTTATTTTAAGTTTCTTTTTGTTGGGGGGGAACCAAGTCTCATGGAGAATAAATAGGAACAGATACACGTAAGATGGAAGGCAAACGTGAGTGTACTTGTGTTTTAATTTCAATTGCTCATGTTCTCAACTGAGAAAAAAATTCACCTGGTGCATATTTAATAATAGCTCCGTTTCAAAATTGTTGGACAAAGGAGAATGGTTTTATCCCCATAGAATGGCTTTCATGAGTGGAGGAGTGACTACACACACAGACATATATAGTCACGTGTAGGGCTTAGTGGGTCATTATCACTCTCACTTTCAGATAGACGTTCACTTTCATTGTTCCTTAAATTTAATTCTCACATATTTATCCCCTAGCCTGGATCTGGAACAAATTCTGGAACAGGGTTCTGATGAAATGAGGTAGGACTGGGCCTGTCTCATCTGGGAGAGGAATGAAATAGTTATTGGAGTGTGAAACTGGACGCCTCTGGAGCACACATATACCAAAAACTGGATGAACGAGTCCGCTGGACCAGATTTCCCTCAATTGCGCAAAAGGAAAAGCCTAGGAAGAATGGCCAAATCTTGCAATTGACTTGGAACTCTCCTTGGTGCTGAGATAGCACCTGAGGCCGTGCTCTGCACATGGTGCTGATCTAAGTGTGTTTGGTGGGTCGTGCTAGGGCAGTGATCCCTGTAGTCGGTTGTGTACCATGGGGTTACAGGAGCAAGGTGTTTTACAAGGAAAAAGGACACAACATTAAATAAGGTTGAACTCATGGTGAGAACGTTATTCCTTCTGAAAGTCCTGATCTCCCTGTCAGTGTTCATGTGCCTGTTAGAGCTCAGATGATCCCATCTCCTTCCACCCTCTCCTCCTTGTGTGCTTTATTTCTTTGAATGAGATGAAAGATCTAGGTGTGTTTATTACTTTATCTGAATTTTACTTGCATCTCTGATGGCTAGCTTTGGAGGATTTCAGCTCTGGTTTTCATTTGAGAAATCTAATGCATCCCCTAATAGAAAGCACTAAAGGATGATTCCATTCTACTCTCTTCCTTTATTTTTGACACCTTCATTGGTCATGTGCTTCAGCTGAACTATTCATCTCAGTAATACCAAACTCAGTTCCGAGAAAGCCAGGGCTAACTTGGACTTTCTTACGTGTGCTTTCAGCTATTGCTTATTATCTACACTTTGTGGTTCTCTTTCCAACTGATAACAGAAATGCCAACATATTGGTGAAAATGGTGCTGTTCTAATAGCTTCCTCTGTCCTAAAATAGAATGATTAAAGCACTACACCCTCTTCTTTTGCAGTGCATGTTTATTTAATGTAAATTGGCTGAAACACGGTTGGTAAATAGGGAATGGTGTCAGTATAATGCACAGGTCATGTTGATTTGCACAGGATTTTCCCAGGCACATTAATGTTTCGAAGTCATTGGAAGCAAGTTTCCTCACAATTAAAGTGAAAGCTTTGGCTGTCTACGAAGACTTCAAGAAAAAAAGCTGAATATCCTGTAGAACTGACCTCGGTTAGCGCTAGTTATGGCTGTTTAGTGGCTTCAAGAATGGCTATAGTTTTCAACGTGTTAAGCTAGCTGAAGGAAGCCAAAAGTATAGATAAAGAGGCCCCAAAGATATTTCCTTCTGTATTAAAACAAAAGTTGTGATTTTCAATTTTGACAAAACTGATCTTTATTAGCAGCACATGCTTTCAAGGACTTATATCTGAAAGGGTGAAGCTGGGGCCTCAGGTTGAAGACTACAAATGACCAACTGATTGTGGTGTCACAATGCCATTGGAAAGCTAACTGTGTCAGTTAACTTTAAGTTAAATTTAAGTTAAACTGTGTCAGTTTATCTATGAGAGTTGTTATGCTTTTTGCTGGGGCTTTAATAACAAAGTTCCATAACTTTTGTCTCAATTTCCCTGACATTATTTTCCCCCAAAGTCCTGTTGCTTTTCACATGCAATTTTGCAGAATGCAAGGTTTTGGGGTATGCGTACATGAAGTTACCACAGAAATGCCTGTAAAACATCTTAAATAGTTCTAATTCATATCCTTGGGCCTGTATGTAACCAAATGTTTCACCAGCACAGAAAAGGCAACTCACGACAGCACTGCATAGGAGATGCTGTAGTGAGAGGTGCTTGGCAAAGGAAAGGTCTCTAGTATTCCGCCCCTGGTGTCACAAATGCACTGGGCACCTACGTTAGTGATTTTGGTGGCCTCTATATTCTTGTTCATATCCTGTGGGAGAGAGATGCTGCTGACTGTGTTTTAGATGATTTAGGAACCTTTCAATCCAGGAGAGTTAGCCTTTGTTCCTCAACATGCTCTCTGTTGCATCTGAGATAAAAGTAATCTCTCTCTTGAGTGTTGTGTCTGCTGCGGTCATTGCTGCTACGTTTCCATCTGGATACCTCAGAAAAAAAGATTTGGGAATTTTGGCAGTTTGGAAAGTGGTGTTCATGTCCCTCAATCTATTTATTTGTAAAAAATTTTGTTGAAGTATAGTTGATTTACAACGTTGTGTTAATTTCTGCTGTATAGCAAAGTGATTCAGTTATACATATATATTCTTTTTCATATTCTTTTCCATTATGGTTTATCACAGGATATTGAATATAGTTCCCTGTGCTGTACAGTAGGACCTTGTTGTTTATCCATCCTATATATAATGGTTTGCATCTGCTAATCCCAAACTCCCAATCCCCCCTCCCCCTTGGCAACCACACGTCTGTTCTCTATGTCTGTGAGTCTGTTTCTGTTTCGTAGATGAGTTCATTTGTGTCCCTTCAATTTATTTATTTATTTTTTATTTTAAAAACTCCATATTCAGTTATTCACATCAAAGGATAGCCATTAAAATTATGAACATCTCTACATATATTTCATATTCTGTATCTCGACACCTACAATATGAGGAGAATGAGATCCTTGTTCCAACTTAGCCACTCATGAGTTGTGCAACATCAGCCAGATGGCTTTCCCCCTGGGCTTTGGTTCCCAGAAACTAAAAATGAGGATAGCTTTTCAATCTCCATGTCCTTTCTTGGCCTGGCACATAAAGCCCCTGCCAGTTACCCTGCCCCTTTTTGTGAGGTCTCGGAATAACGGCCATACCCACCGTCTCTCTTCTGTGTTTGGCATCACTGGATCTGGCCAGTGATTGGTACCCTACTCAATGACAACCAACTCATAGGCTGTCCTGTGGCCCCAGAGGGATGTGGCCTGAGAGCTCAGCCCAGCCCCTCCACATGAGGTGACCAATTAGTCCTGTCACTCCAGTAGCTTGAACTCCAAACACTCAAAATTAGTTGGTGACATCAGGAGTAGGTGAACCAGAGACCCAGCTATAGGGAGGACAGCTGCATCATCCCCCCACCCAACATGGAGCACTGGAGTGGGGAACAGCAGAAGTCAGCTGCTGAGTGGACAAGATGCTTGCTACATTGTCTAGAATGGTACTCTGGCCTCTGTGAGACTTGACTGGGCTGAATTAGGATGATTTCCTGAATGCCTCACTTTCTGGTGAATCCTTATTTAATGGTGTGTTTTACCACTTCCTGGCTCAGGGCTGAGGGTGGGGAGGGGGTGGGAGTTGGGCAAGCTTGAGCCCAGTTGCATCCACTTAACTGGTGCAGGGACTTTTTCTCCATACACCCCGCTCTTCACAGGAAATCCAGGTTCCCGTCCTTCTTTGAGGGTTCATGGGTGTTCAGCGTCATTGAAACTTGCATTAGGTTATTGGGACTGAAAAATCTGGGGCTCTGGTTCTCCCAGAGGGTCACCGAGGATGTGCTGTCTGGTGTCCTGGCAAGGCCTTTGCCGGAGCAGTGGGAAAGAGAAGCAGGACCGCTCTTTGGAGCAGGGAGGTGCATTGCTCAGGGTGGGAACTGGACAGTCTGCAGAGGCTGACAGGTTGCCAGAGGCTGCAGTAACTCTCGTGCAATCCCTGCTGGTAACAGAGGGCATATTCAAGGAGAAGAGGCCAGGCAGCCCAGGGACAATGATGTCACTCCTGCCTGATGGTCACTCCAAGCCCCTCCTCACTGCAGGCCTGCTCATGTCCCCTCCTTTTGGTTTTCTCCTCATCACCCCTCTCTCCCCAAGCCTTGGGAAGCCCAAGAATATCTTGGTGCCTACATGGGGGAAGGGTGGTAGCTCTCATTCCTCTTGCTTTTTATGTGTTTTGAGTCCTGTCTAGTCTTCTAGCTTTAGGATCCTAGAATCTTGAGATCCAACCCAGTCATAGGCCTCCTTTTTCTTTGCACTTTGCTGCAGCGACACTCTCAGGAGGCAGTGGATGCCATGGGCCTAGCTGTTTGAATGGAGGATGAAGCAAGGGGAGTGAGGTTGAGAGCCTGGACCATAATGAAGAAAGGATAAAAAGAACTCTGGTTAATTAACATGTGCAACGAATCCCATGACCTTTTGGAAGTAACCTGAGCACATGTCTCTTTTGTGTATCCTGAAAGAGCCTAATATACTTTCTTTGAGTTTCTGTAGAGCAAACAAAGTTTCAGCCCCAGTGAGTGAGCCCTCTATTTCAGGTAATATGATAAGTTATAGTATATCTAAGTTACTTGGGAGGCCTTTGAAATTTGTTAAGATGTAACCTGTAATACTGTAATGGAGGAAGATAAATGGAGACCATTAAAGCCCTAAGATATTGATCAAATAATACCTTGGCTATTGAACTTCTATTTAGGAGGGATCCAAGTCTAACAATTTATTCAAGAGCCAAACCAAAGACAAAAACTTGGAAATGAACAAAATCAACAGGATAGAATCTCGGATTTGAAACATGAAAGCAACTGCGTGTTGTGTTAAATCACCCACCAAGCTTCCTCTTGAATACATTCAATTACAGGTGAAGTTCCTCATGAAGATGCACAATTGCAATCAAATGGAATGAGCTAGAGAGGACCTCAAGGCCAGGGTTCATATTTGCCAAAGAGGTTTTGAAAAATAACAAAAATAGGTAACGATAAAATCTTCCAGTTTTTGAGAAGGGCAATTTTGATCATCTAGTATATGTATTGCTGCTTTTGTAAATAGTTGCTAGCAAATACACTTCTTTTCTGTCCTGCAATTTGAGTCAATTAAATGTTTTGTACAAGGAATAGTAATAAGCATTGTGTCAGAACAAAATGCACCATCAGTACTGACTCTCTCCCTGGGAAGAGCTCAGTCTGTAATAGCACAGGACATCACATAGTCCAGGAAGGTAGGATTATTTAAGGAGGTTCTTCTGCTGAGGACAAAGCACAAAGAAGAAAGGTCACTTACATTCTACAGTTACTCACCAGGTAAAGGTGTAAAGAAATAGGAGGTGTTACTAGAATGAAATGTATCTAAAATAAGACAAATGTCTTATTTGTGGTTCAATCAACCATCACAATGAAACCTTGAACCAACATTCTTGGATAACTATGAAGATACATTAACTCTCTATTGATCAGCATTTTGTCTTAAATATTTTCTTTTAAGAAATGAGTGTCCATAATCATATTTCACCCTGAGCTTACACATCCAACTGGCTGGCACTATAGTTATAGATACATATCATTGCATCTATCAGATTGTAACCGATGAAGTATAAGGGCCACAACTGGTTCATCTTTGAGTTGCCCACAGTGCCTCATCCATAAGGGATCAGTACATATTTATTGAACTTAACATACTTTATTAACCCTCATGCAATCCCTGCCTTGTCTCCTAAAACTCTGTAACGTGTATTATGTATTTAGTCTTTATTTATTGAACAGCTACAACATGCTGTGGCAAGGACTGTTTAATACATGCGGTGATCAAGCTAGCATGAGGCATCTTCTTTTGGAGCTTAAGTTCATGTGGAGGGAGGCAGACAGGCAGCACCTCCATGATCCAGGTGATCTGGCCCCTGCAGCAGGCTTTTGTTATATGGAGCCCTGCTCTAGTCATGAACAAGGAGTCCTGGGGCCAATGGAACAGCTTCCACCTAAAGCACACTGCGTCCACCCCTTCTCCAGGTGTCCAAGATGGGAATTCCTGCCTAAACAGTTCCAGCAGCTTCCTAGTCATGAATTGGCCTCTTTCCAGATCCACCTCTCTGGAGCAGATAACATTGACCCTGTAGGCTCTGCCAGGCCCATGGATTGGCTGGGGGCAATAGGTTCAGAGAGGGCTCGTGAGTAGAGCTTGGGTGTATGAGCTACAGTGTCTAAATGCATGTATGGCTCCTCTCAGTCATGATAGAACTGGGAATGGGAGGAAAGGAGAAAGGAAACCATAGTCTAGGGGTTTCCATTTGTAATCGTGTCCCAACCCCATGTCTATCAGGAGTGAGTCTGCATGTAGGTAAATAAATAAGCAGGTTGAAGGAAGGAAACATTGGGTGTTAACGACACTCCCAAAACTAGGTTGCTTAGCGAAAGCTTCCCAGAGACACTGACTTGTAAAGTATGTACTGAAGAATAAGTAGGAGGAAGAGTATTCTAGGGATAGGGAACAATGAGATAAAGGGAAAGAGTATGGCCCATTGAGAGACCTGCATATTCAGTAAGGCTGAATCACGTATATATGTGTCTTCGTGTATGTGCGGGGGGTGGGAGGGGAGTGGGGGAAGCTGAGTTGGGCAAGGGTGAGGTCCAAAAGATAAGGAGATGAGGTTGGAAAGGTTGGTAAGAGCTAGACCATGAAGACCTTGCTGGACTGACTTAGGAGTTTATCCTAAGGGCAATCAATGAGAAGGCATTGATGGGTTTTAATCTGGGGGAATTTGACATTTCAAAATGTATCCCTCTAAGCTTGCAGAGAACAGACTGGAGATGATGGTGGGCTAAGCTGGGGTGGGGGGAAACATGGGTAAACAGAGAAGTGGACAGAGTCAAGAGATATTTAGGAGGTGAATTTGATAGGATTTTGTGATAGATTGAATGGGAGATGATAATGATAGAGACAGGGGTTAAGGATGACTTGAGTTTTCTGGATTAGACCACAGAGATGTTGGTAGTGGCATTGACTGAGTCATGAGGCACAGGAGGAGGGAGAGTTGAAGAGATATGATCAGTTACTACCTTAGTCTTTAGCTCCTTTTCCTGGATGGAGCCTCGCACCTAGATTCACAGGGCGTGGGGACAAAGGACCCTAAAGAGAAGCCATTGGATGTTCCTTTTCCAACAAATCACCCGAATATGGTGTGAGGAGAGAGGTGAGGAGTTTCACCTCATGAGAGGTGAGGATTTTCTTCATTATGCTTCAGTAATTCAGTTCCCAGGAGAAAACTCCAGTTAAAACAACCTTTGGGCTGTCATATTGTCTCCAATGTGGGATCCTAGGTCATTCCTATGAGGACAGCCCAGGGCCTGCTCTCCAGCCCTAAGTGTGACACAGCTGCCAACACCATAGCTGTACAGTTTCTTTGAGATCAAAGCCATGGAGAAACCAGTCTACTGGCTGAACTTGCTATATTGGCAAAGCTGGTTCCACTTTTTCCTCTTTCATGGGTGGAATAAATAAAGATTGTCTTATTTTAATTTTTTCTCTGACTTTGAAAGAGCTATAAGTTCAAGGCTGGAAATCCACAGAAACATCCTCCTGAATCCCAGATTGGTTCAGCCTCTCTCCATCAGCCCCTTTCCCAGTGCCTTTACTCTCTCAAAGGATGGAAATGTTGGTCTTACTTGTCTTCAAGTAGATCCTGGGTTATATTGATTCCTACTTGGCACTTTCCCTGCACAGCTGGTGGCAAAACATATTTGCTCAGTGACCGTTGATGTGAGTTCATGCCTTGGAGAAGTGTAATGGGGGAAGGAAGGTGTAATGGGGAAGGAGAGCTGCACGGGGAAGGAAGTTACGCCATGTACAGCCCTGAAAGGAGCAGACTCAAGTTGGTGTGATGTGTAAGAGGGTTTGGAAGTAGAGTAGGGAGACTGGAGGGGCTGCTCAGGGAAGGACGGAAGTGAGGAGTAGTGAGAACTTTTGTAGGTCTCAATGACACACTGATTGCCTTGGAAGAGATATGCCATAGGTAGGAGTTCGAATTTGCTAGAAATTATAGCCTGAAGGGTGTCAACTGATTCTACCTTAGAGTTCCAATCCTGGTGCAAAAACTGAGAAAGGAGAGAAGGGCAATTTCCATAACTAAGGAATAGGTAGTCCCTACCGTGAAGGGTAGAATCAAATGGTATTGTTTTAGAATTTATGAGAACATGGTCATTACTACCCCAGACAAACATCCCTTTTCTATGTAGGACCTTGGAGAGCAGGACTATTGGGAAAATGACAGATAGAAATCTATGATATGAGCCTCTGACCCCACATAGTCACTGGAGCAACCAGTCCTGCCCCATAAGGCAGTTATTTTCCACTTTTCAGTGTCACCAGTATGCCCTCAAGTCCTTTAGAGAGTCTCTTGGGATTAATCTCCATTCTTCTCTTTAGCTGAACTTCCACATAATTTGTTTTGTATGCTTCTTAGCTGAGCATGAAATTCACATTTTTTTTTTAGTCTCCCAATTTGTCAATTAAATGCTTTCGGATGTCTAATTTCCACCCAATAAAAACAGAAACCTCTGTTGAGGAGGTATCTTTGGAATTGTCCTATCAGCAGACTTAGTAACCTTTAGAACCAAGTCCCCTCCATCTTCTGAAACCTAGCCTACTGACATTTTAAATGTGTCTCATCATATAGACTGGGGGGGAAAAATAAGTTCAGATCCATGCAAACATGTTCAGAATATGGAACATTTATCTCAGGAATAACGCATTTATCAAAACAGAGATGGGGGATTTTAAATGAAAGGCCTACTTACCCAGCACCATAAATTTTTATAATTCCTAGGTCAGGAATCCCCAGAAGTATTTGGGATGAGAAAGTTACTTTTCATTTTCAAGGGAGCACAGGAGTGGGGTAGAAGATAGGGAGAGTGCAGCCAGTGATAATGAAGCTCAACTCTGGAGACGGCTGCTCAGACCAAATTTGCTGGAGTTGCTTGCTTCCTGCTGCAAGTCCTGGTAAATCTCAAAGACCACATGGAATTGGCCATTTGCTAAATCTTTTACGAAAAAGGATTCTCGACTTACCCACAATTTCTTGTGTAATCCCCAGGACTGCCTGCTCTAGGCAAATACCAGTGCTAACTTACCTGATTGCTCTGAAGGAATTTTGCTTGGAATGCTTCTTTAGGAAGGGATCACATTGTATCTGATGAGAAATTACCTGTGGGTTAAAATTAATTCCTCCTTAACAATCGGGAGAAGTAGTGATCCTAGGATGGCCTAATTGCCTGAGTTGTTTATCTAAGGAAAATGCAGATTCAAGAGATCCTACCAGATTGAAAGCAAGAGAAAACCACAACCTGAGAACAGGAACTGTTTTGCTTTATAATTTGCAACACAATTTTACAAATACAGTGTTTAGCATAAAAAATAAGAATAGTGGTTGAATTAATTCTGCGTTGTTTGTGTCTATCAGGGTAAGATATTAGTGTGGCAGATAAAGACTTCTCCCAACCCACCTTCTATTTCCTATTTCTTTGGTTCTCAAGTCTTTGCTCATTTTCTTCTTGCATCAGAGATACCTCTTGTCTCCTTAGCCATCTGGTCAGCCTCCACTCACCTGTGACGCTCAGCTGATTCTTTACCTTCTTAGTGGAACAGTCTCTGGTCAGGTTCCTCTGTACAGAGTTGGCTGCTATCCTTTAGGCTCTCAGGATGCCTCTAGGTTGGTGTGCCCTACATCATATTGTGGAAATATCTCAAGGGTTAGACTGTGCACTTTGCTTAGGTGGGGACTGGATTTTATGATTATATTCATTTTTTGTAACTACCCTGCATGCAGCACTGAACCTGGAAAGTGGTAAGAGTTTTGGGGGAAAGTAAACAAATATTTACTGCATAACTACTATGCATGAGGCCGAGAGGGAGCTGCATAAACTGTTTGGCAGATTTCAGTCCATTTTGAGCTCATAATCTAGTTGGAGTAACGAAGCAGAGCATCTGAAAACGTAAGTAAACAAGGCAAGGCAACAAGTGGTAAAAGGCAAGAGGGAAGACTCCAGGACCACAAATACTAATGAGACAGAGATTGGCATTCTTCCCAGGCCGGCATAACAAGTACATCTTTGAAGCAGTTTCTCCAGAGAGAAGTCATCTGTCTCCTTCTTTTGAATTATAAAATTAGTTTATATACCTTTCATGACACTCATCACACTTTACATTGTCATACAGATATTTGTGTCGTGTTATCTTTTCTTCCTTGCTAGAGTAAATTTTATTCATTTAAAAAAATATCCTGCAGTACAGGGTTTAGCATTGTGTTACAGATAGAGTAGGCACTCAAGTGCACTCTGTTGAATGAATGAAAATACTTACCCTGCCCGGTGAGTGCTACATAAATTCAAAGTAGGAAAGTTCATGACCTGCTCTTTTGGTCACTGAATGCTTGGAACAAGAGAAGGAATTGAGCTGTATTTTTAAGTAAAGAGTAGATTTGTATAAATAGACTCACGGAAGGAGTTCTCTAAAGAGAGAATGGTAGGAGCAAAGGTTTGGAAAGAGGGCTTCAGAGACACATGTGGGGGGAAAGTGGATAGAAAGCAGACAGAAAGAAGACCGTGGATGATGTGGGAAAGCGGAGTCTGCTTTTTCCATGGTTGGTGAAGCCAGCCTCTGTCTGTCTCACTTCCCAGATTAGCTCTTTTTTTTTTTTTAAATCACAATTATGATGTTTATTTAACAAAATAAATTGAAGAAAGCTTTCTATTTAAAAAAGTAAGAATCATATCCAAATTTTAGCTTCCCCATTTTCTTTGGTACTGAAATCAATGTTCAGAATATATTTATTTTGAAGTTAGTCATTGGGTCTCTAACAGTTTTCCATAGAAGGGAAATAGAAAATTAAGTTACCTGTAATTGTCTTATTTATTGAATAACCAATGGGTGTGTAAAATCAGTCAATTATGTGTATGCTGAAACCAACATCATCAAGGAAATATTCATTCATAGATATATGTTTTCCACTGGAAATATATCTCAAAATTTTTAATAGTCTTCTGCCATCATTTTACTATGTTATCTGAATAGTAACCCAATGTACAGATGTTGTTATTCACTTAACTCATGAATTACTCTGTAAGGAAGGTGACACCACCATACCAGGACTTATTAACATTCACTTTCAACGTGACTACACCATTAAAAATTTTTTCTGTATTTCTTAGAATTGTGTGCTTTAGCCTTTTCATAAAATAGTATCTGGAGATTGCTAATAGTGTTAAATTAATATTAGTAAAATCCAATTCTAAGTCTTTTTCTCTTAAGAAGAAATATTACTTAAAACCAGACATTTTGTTCTTTTGAGAGTAGTATTATATGGACTGCTAATTCAGCCAGGCCACTTCCAGAAACACCATGTGACAACCAAGCTGCTCTTATTCCTTTGATAAATTCTTTGCCTTTACCCATACTGATTTCTCCATGTCCCTGCTTTCTTGTGTGAAAGTACCTTCCCCTTAATTTGTTAAAAGAATCTGAGAAAAAATCCAATAACAAGCGAGGGCAATGATTTTTTATTTTTTGCACAGACTTGGGACCACAAAACGATCAAGCAATTTATAGCTTCAGTGCTGACACTGTGATCGGGAACAAGAAGAGTACAACCATGATAAAATACAGCTATCTTTTAGAAGGACTGCATAAAGACATCTTTGACCATGTAGGCTCTGGGCCCTCTGGAAATAAGTCAGTTGCATTGGCAACATGACAAAGAAAATAGCGGTGTTCAGAGTCAGGAACAGTCTGGTATACGAAGCAGACAGTGCTGGGGCTCTGCTGCAATCGTTGTCACCATCCGAGCCTGTCCAAACTGGCCTTTCATCAAATCACCATTTCTGTGTTTCTCATATGGTACATCTGCAAAATCTAAAAGGTCTTTCATTTCTTCATCTTCATCTATGGGCAGTTCTTTCTGTGCCAAAATCTGAGCTTTCTGTCGAATCTTTTTTTCACTGACTTCTATCTGTGCAAAAATATCAGGGACGGCATCGACCAGATTAGCTCTTAATTCCTGTTGGTACCACAGTGGTGGTCATGACTTCTGCCCACCATCACTACTGCATTGTGGCAGACGGAGAAGGATGAAAAGGAAGAGGAGGAAGCAGAGGAGAGAACAGGGGTATGGGAGGGAGGGAATGAAGAGATTAATAAACATGGAAAAAGTCTGGTGTAAAGATTTAACGGGTCCTGGAGAGTTCTTGAGCTAGTCTGGCAGCAGTAATGGCGCTTCTAAGGTTAATTGAAAGTTGATGGAGTTTCTGAGCTAGATATTTTCCAAAATTATGAGTGTTTCTTATTTGCGTAGATCTAGGACAACATCAAATTTATATTTTCTTTTTTCTATGTAAAGCAATTGCTACATTAGCAGAAAGACTCATTTATAAAGATCTTGCTATGGTGAGTTGTTTGTAAAATTGTTGGTTTCTGCTCTGGTGTTTTTACAAAGAATGAAAGGGATTCAGTGCTTCCCATTCTTTGATTATCTTAACACAAGTGTAGTGAGAGATGATGGAGTTCAACAGACGACTGTATTCAACGCAGGCAGGTGAATTCAGTGGCCATAAATTAATAGTGGGTGTTTCTCTGTAGGTAAAACAGTGGTAATTGTATCCATCACTTGAGGGCAGAAAGTGATTGTACACAGGGTCAGGAGAACAATCTGCTGGCCACAAACCTCATGACATCACTGGGAGGTGCATTCATTTTAGGCCTGCTTCCCCTCCTTTGAAGCCGGAAGTTATCTGCTACTGCCAGAGGCCTGTTATGACCATGTGAGGATCAAAAGCCCGACCAGGGGTGGGAAATCCTTTGTTCCCGGCTCTGTTATAATAGCTTTTTCCTTTTCTTTGACTGAGAGAAGCAAGTCAAATAGGATTATCCTAATGGAACAGAAGTGTTTTATATAAAAAAGTTCAAAAAAGAAATCCAAACAAAATCCAATGTCTTTCATTTACTGAATACTTTTTATTGCTGAGCCCAAATGGAAAATATACTGGTGGCAAGTGGGCCATTTTCTGAGGCTCTAAAGAAACCATCCTTTCTCAAATTATGACTGATTTACAAGCAAATGTAATGGTCCTTTTAACCGCAGTAAGTAAGTAAAACAATTTTTTTTCCCTAATTCAAGCCCTTAAAAGTACAAGCTTCAAAGACTGGCCTCTCTCAAATTACTTTACTACAACTCCAACTTGTTTCAATCGTTGCAAAACTGCAAACCATATGCCCTAAAATGAGAATAAAAATACACTTAAATGACACCTTCAGGGTATAATAAAGTGCGATAGAGGTGCAAAAAGCACAATGCAGTCATTTAAAAAAGAGAAGCCCAACAGTAAAGTAATAAAAGGGTGAGGTTGGAGTTATTTTCGGGGCTCCACTGTTTTAAAGAGGACCTGTCGTCTCCAGTTAAATAACATTAACTTCCTGATCTTTAGGCACTTTGCTGACGTGGAATCTGAGCCTGAGATGGCCTCCCAACAATTCCCTCTTGTCTGCTTAGCTATGGGGACCACTTCGGTGGAGACAGGAAGTTTAAGTGGTTCTGCGAATGTGTGAGGCTTAATTCTGGAAAAAGAAATGGTGTTCTTAGAAACTTGACATATTGCACGTGAGGGCAAGCTAGAAAGCTGGGAAAAAAACAAATTGTTCCATGGTGGCGTTTTAGCATTTTGTCGTGTGAAATCTAGCCTTGGGTGCTTTTAAGCAGAGGACAGATCTGGCAGTGCCAGGGGTTGGTGGTGGGCTTCCTTCAGGGTGGGGTTCAGCAGTGTGCTTTGCTGAAAATCTTGCAGAGGGTCTGGAGTCCTCTTGTGCTTTCGAGAGAGCAGGTTTGCAAGGCAGAGGAGTAATTGCAGCAATTTACCCTTTCAATTAAAATTTGCCTGGGTGGCTGGCTGCTGGTTTCAATCTTTTTTCAGTAATTTAGGGACAACGTGAGGAACGGGTGGATGGTGAGATGGATTAAGTCAATACAGAAGCAGTAAATGGGAGTTGCAGGGAGGGGCCTGTGATACACTGATGGATAAAATTAATGCAGGGACGCATTAGCAAGAGGCCATGTCCCTTTCTGCTCTGGATAGAACACATACACTGATGTTCCACTGCTGTCTTCCGATTGAGTCATGCAATGATTTGGAAGTTAAATTAATTAGCAACATGAAAAATCAGACATTTCATGTAAAAACCTGCATTTGGATTCTCTTGAATCACTGGAAGACCACATGGGACGCTCATTGTCTCTGAAACTTAGTAACAGCTGCCCCTGAGATGAGGTGTGTGCTTTCTCCAAACCTTTGAATGGTCTCTATAAACATCTGAGTTTTGAAGTCCTGTCTTTAGGACTCTGTTTCCTCCACTAGAAATAAAAATAGCTAATATTATTTGGTGCCAGGCTTTGTCCCAATTACATCACACATATTAACTTATTTGACCCTCGCAACAATCTCATAGGGAGGTACTGGAACCACCACCATTTTAATGATGAAGAAATGAAGGCCAAGGGCAATGAAGTAGCATTGCCAAGCTTCCACATTCAGAGCCGGCACTTCTAATCACCTCAGTGTAAGGAAGCTTCCGTGAATTCTCCTAAAGGGAAATCTGGGCTTGGCCCGCTGTGTTATCAGTTCTCATTCTGATATAGTTTTTTACTTTAAACTCTCAAGTCTACAGTTAGTTGACAATTTAAGTCATATGGACATAAAATGCTGCAGATGTGTCACATGACCTATGCCTGGGTCAGCGGGTCCCTGAACATCGATCGTATCCATAAAGAATCATTTCTTGGAAAAAAAAAAAAAAAGAATTATTTCTTGGGATGTATGGCATTGGACAAATCCTGCCATTTTTTCCAACATCAATGCCGTTTTAATACTAGTAATACTAGGTTAAAATGAATGACCCTAACCCTAACAGCCTTGAAATGGAGAAGTAAGCATAACGATGAGTAAGCATAGGGTTTACAGGGTAAGCGGGCATTTGGACCTGCATAATGGTGCCCTGCGTTGGCCTTGATACTGTGGCTTATAGATTAATTGTATAATATTTATAGGCTGTATAATACATTGTGAAAGAAAGAGGTAGAGAGAAAACAATGGCGAGTCAGGCTAGTGAGGGAGTTTGTGCACATGTGTGTGTGTGTGTGTGTGTGTGTGTGTGTGTGTGTGAGAGAGAGAGAGATGGACTGACTGTGCTCCCCCCATTCATATGTTGAAGGCCTATCCCCCAATGTGATGGTGTTTGGAGGTGGGGCCTTTGGGAGGTAATTAGGTTTAGATGAGATCATGAGGGTGAGTCCTGGGTTTGATGTCCTTATAAGAAAAAGAAAAGACAGCCACGCACTTGTCTCTGCCATGCAAGGACACAACAAGAAGGCAGCTGTCTGTAAGCCAGGAAGAGGGCCCTTGTCAGCAACTGAATAAGCTGGCACCTTGATCTTGGACTTCTCAGTCTCCAGAACTGTGAGAAATAAATGTCTGTGTTTAAGCCAGCTGGTCTAAGGTATTTTGTCATAACCTGAGCTGACAAGGCAGTGGGTACATGTGTGAGGCGGGCCCCTCCTCAGGGCAGGTGGCTGGGCCCGGGTGGATTAATGGGAGGATGAGAGGGGAAGTTTCCCTGGGAAAATGCAACTCAGTTTGGGCTCTGAGGCTTTAGGCGGGGAGTGATCTCAGGGGCGGTAATGGAGGTGAGTGCGGCAGCCTGGGGGTGGATAGGAGACCCATGCAGGCCTGGGGTGGGCAGGCGCTGCTACCACTCACCTCCAGTCTCAGGCCACGATGCCAGAAAGCAGGCTGTGCTGCCAACGGGAAGCTGGGAATGTGGAGTTTTATATCCATCACTGATTTTTAAAAGTTGGCAGTTGGTTAAACTTTTTTTCTTAAACATTGCAAGAGCCAAAGAAAGCGGTGGTGTGAAATTTTGCTTGTAACTCTCACTGGGACCTCAGCCTTAGTGACTTAATTTTATTCTGTTCATAGTCAGGGGATACAGGAGCAGGGGAGGAAGAGCATCCCAGGTAGAGGCACCAGCTCTGGCCATGACATGAGGGCAAGACGGAGCCTTGGGCACAACTGGTGCCTGGACCACAGAGAGGGCATGGGCACCAGTGAGAAGGGAGGCAGCAAAGGCCACCAATGCGCTTGGAGTTGGGTGGCGGGGACAGGGCATTGGGGGATGGGGAGTGGGGAGCTTGACTCAAGGGCGATGGGGCCCAGGTCATGCAAATCATGGAATCATGACTTACAAAGGCTTGGCTTTTCTCTTGTAAGCATTATTGCATACACTGGATATAGTGGGTTGAATTGTGCTCCCCCAAACATCTGTCTAAATCCTCACCCCTGCTACCTGTGAATGTGAACTTTGGAAAGAGGGTCCTTGCGGAGGTCATTAAGTTAAGAATCTAGAGAGGGCATCATCTTGGATTAACTGGGCCCTAAGTCCAATGACTACTGCCCTTAGAAGAAAAAGGAAAGGGAGGTGTGAGACATACAGACCCTGAGGGAAAGCACAGGAGAGAAGACAGACCTGTCACAGTGACACATCTACACAGCAGAACATCAAGGCTTGCTGGAGCGTCCAGAGGCTGGACAAGAGGCAGGGAAGGATCCTCGCTCAGAGCCTCCACAAGGAACCAACCCTACCAACACCTTGATTTAGGATTCTGGCTTCCAGAACTGTGAGGATTTCTGTTGTTTCAAGCCACCAAGTTTGTGGTAATTTCTTACAACAGCCCTAAGAAACGGGTACTTTGGGCTTCCCTGTAAGATTTCATTGACCAACCACAGGGGAGGGGGAGGGAGAACCTTGTGCAGGCTCTAGAGTGGGGAGTGAAGAGGTCAGATTTGAGGGGCGATCCTTCCAGCACCTGCTCTGGAGGGAAGCGAGCCCAGGCCCAGAGAAACCACTTCGAATCACCACGGGACTCCACGTCGGACGATGAGGCCCCTGATGGTGAGAATAGAGTTAGAGCCGAGGGGACACCTTTGACAAGCGTCACATCTAGGAGGGAGAATTGACAGGGCTTGGTGATCACTGTGGGGTGGCATGAAGGTGAGGATGGTGAGAGAGCAGGAGAAGGTGGGGTTGGTGACTTTGAGGGCACCAACAGGAGGGCGATGGCGGTCGCACCTCTTGTAATAGACTCTGGGGGGAAGCAACAGGTTCAAGAGGAAACACAATGGGGTCGGCTTTGGACAAGTTCAGGTTGAAGTGCCTGTGGGCCATACAGGTGGATATGACATGTGGAAGGTAAGCCTTTTTCCATCTTCCTTGGAGGTTTGGGGGGGCCGTAGGAGGAAAGGCGCTATGGTGAAACGGTGAGAGAGGTTGAGCTATGAGCCCAGGAGACTGGATTTGTTGAGAAAAACAGCGTGCTCCCTACCTTTGCTTTTATTTTTTGTTCTTTTTCCTTTTAATTGTGTAGAAAACAGGTACGTATCTTATGGGTGGAAAATGTGACTCCATTTTATAGGAAATATTTGTTGTTCTTGCTTTCTCAGCTTGCCTTTCCTTCTTCTGGCCATACACCCCATTTTTTTGCTGGGGAATTACCCTCTTCATTCTCATTACCCCTGGGCTCCAGGAGCCCCCCAGGTGACCACAGCCTGTCAGCCAGAGCACTGAACCTCGCTGGCTCCAGTGACGAGTTTGTGAAGGCTGAGTGAAGGTAGAACAGTAACGGATGTGTCTGGGACCTTTTCCTGGACTTAATATGAAAGCGATCTATGTGGTAGGTGGGCGGTTTAGCTGAGAGCCTGTAACCCTGATGCTCTAGGCGGGCATGTGTGTTACGACATGGGAGATCCTACTGGGTGATGCAGAGGGAAGCAGACTTGAGAGATGAACAGGAGGTCCCTGATGGCTTTGACCCACCAAATCCCCTTTTGCTATAAGCCAGCATGAGGTGACATTTATTTCTTTTGCAACTAAAAAGGGTGCCAATTAACACATCAGTAATAGACAGTTTTCCAGTGGCTGCTGGCGCCCAGAATAGATGTCTTCAGCAGCAACGGTGCTGGCTGTCAGCACACTCAGGATTATGTACTGAAGAGAGGAACATCACACCAAGGTTTCAGGACCGTGGTGTGAGGAAGGCCAGCATCTTCTTCCGAGAAAAGGAAGGCTGTTACAGCAGAGGCAAATAAACATTACCTGTTCTTTTCCCCCTCTGCTATGTTTGGCAGTATTTCCCTTGACAGAAAGTTACAAAATGATTCTTTTCAAGGCTGCAATTACTAATTGGTCTTCCTGGGGAAAAAAAATTGTGTCAAGTGCCGCTACAACTACATTACTGTCGAACTCTCCTTATTTGTGGCAGAAACAACCAGTCGGAAAAGTGTGGGTGCACATCAAAAGATGTTTGACGCATGTATGCGTATTTTTCCATTATGCTTCGAGATATTTCCTCCAGACCTGGCTAATTAATGTTAATTTCTCTGCTGTGACACGGCTCTCCCCTTAGCTGTTCGACTTTGAAAGTGGCTACTACCTAGCATCCCTTTTAGCTTCACCATGTCATCTATTGTGCAGGATTAAGCATTAAAAACGTGATGTCAATGACGTTTTTCTTACATCAGTAAAATGGGAAATGTAAAATTAAGAAGGTGTCATTAACTTTGGAGTCTTTTAAAATGAATTCTCTCCTTTTGTCAAAATAAGAATTCTTTGGACTTATTCTATGTGATTTCTGCTCTGTTCCCGGGAGTATGTATGAGTGTGTGTAATTAACAACATCTTCTCCCCCATTAAATTAATCTACTTTGATGGGGGGAAAAAGGCTTTAGAAATAGCGGAGCAATGCCAAAATTTATATTTATTAACCAAAGTGAAAGATATAAAAAATATTCCATTCATTCATACATTACTTTTTAGGAAGGATTCCGTATTCATTAGCACGGAATGGCCTAGGTAGCTTGACGTTTAAGGAAAAGAGAGGCCACGGGTGGTATTAGACTGGTGTTTATAACTTTAGGAGTCATTCTTGAAGAAAGAAATGTTCATAGCATTGAAGAATTTTATGTTGAAGGTGGAAAGAAACTCAGAGCCTATCTGACCACTCATTCCCATAATTTTGTTCTTAAAGATTTTGAGCCTCAGTGAGGTTGAGTTGAATGTTCCAACAGTGAGATTAGGAGCCTGGACCCTTGGCTCCTGGTGTAGTGACAATTTCTGGAGACATTTAAGCTATTGATATGTCAACATTTTGGGGGTCATTGTTTTATGCCAGCCACTGTACTATGCAGGCTGTATCGATGGCATCATAGTTCCTGTCCTGGAGTGGGGAGACAGACATACTAATGAACAATTCAAGTGTATTGAGACAAGGCTTCAAAAAGAGACACATATGAGGATGTGAAGGGATTTCTTAGGGGAGGTGACATTTGAAGTGAATCTTGGAGAATGAGTAAAATTCTGCCAGGTGGACGAAGCAGAGAAGGTCTTTTCTCCTAAGAGGCAAGAGTGAGCATGCCCATGGGAGTGAAAAGTGAGGCATAATCAGAGCCGAGAGGCAAGCTGGCGAGAGGGAACATACATGTGGCAGTTCTAGGGCAGAAGATTAGGAAGGTAGGCAAGGGTCAGAGTACTTTGTATGCAGTATTAAGGACTTTGCACTTTATTCCGGAGGCAATGGGAAGCCAGGTAAAGACGGTAAGCAGAGGCCTGATCAGATATGTGATTTAGAAAGATCATAGGGTGGTAAACATGGACTGTGCGTTGAAAGGATGGGAGATGAGTAGGAAGACTAATTAGGAGAAGTCCCAAATGGCCTGTTTAACACATGACAAAAACCTCAATGAGCATGGCGGCCCTGGGGGCGGGGTGAGGTAGAGTGGGGTATAATAATTGGAAAGATATTTAGGCAGGAGAATGGAAAGGCCATGGTGACTAATGGGATGGAGATGCTGCGAGAGAACAGGAGGATGAGGCATGCTGAGTTTTGTAGCTTGAGAAATTGTTACCCGTAAATAGGTTCACCTCTTATGTTGAGCCAAAAGATACAACCAAGCCAAAGATCGGGAGAGGGAGGAATTATTACTTATTGTAGCAAGTAAGGAGAACACTGGGGATCTTTCCCAAAGCAGCATCTCCCTTAACGGCAAAATTGGGAAGTTTTCAGCTAAGGGTACATGCACATTCATGAAGGGGCTGGAGCAGAGGAGGATTCCGCATAGAATTGGGGCAACAGTGGACAGAGTCCAAGCTTTAGTTGATTGAAGTCACGAGGGTCAACATCATCATTCCATCCTCCACCTGGGTGGAGGTGTTAGTTCCTGTAGCGCTCAAACATGTGTATCAGATTACTATATCCTTTGAGGAGGAACTAGGACTCTTATCGCTGAACTGTTGTTTCGTGAATACTTTTCCTTTGTTCCTGCCTTCCCTTATTTCCCTTACGATCATTGATGACCGAGACCTGTTCAAGGGCAGGCATCGTGGCCAGGCTTGGATCAAAAATGGCTTGGGGGACTTCCCTGGTGGTCCAGTGGTTAAGACTTCGCTTTCCAATGCAGGGGTTGTGGATTTGATCCCTGGTCGGGGAGCTAAGATCCCACATGCCTTGCGGCCGAAACACCAAAATATAAAACAGTAGCAGTATTGCAACAAATTCAATAAAGACTTTAAAAATGGTCCACACCAAGAAAAAAAACAAAAAAACAAAAAAACAAAAAAACGGCTTAGGCCAAAATGGTTTCTCCTGTGTCAAAAAAGCCATGCCTGGGTCTCTTTCTCCGGGGACCCCCTGCCCTGTCTGCTAACAAAATGTGTGGGTTGATGGAGCCGTCTCTCAGGTCGCAGGATAGATGAGGAAGGAGTTGTGCCATCTGAGAGGGTTCTGAGGCATTCTGCAGGCTGGCCACGGCGTCTTCTCATGGTACCCAGGATGATGTGTCCGGGAGGGACTCCCACTCTCCAGCACACCTTTCAGGCTCAGCTGGTGCTAGAGTCTAAACAGCTTATTCTTTTCACTTTGTACTTTTTTATTTCGAGATCATCAGAAAGCTCAGCCTTCTGTAAACCAAACTTGTACAACCTCTTTTCTCCCCTTATGGTCGGATGAAACCTCGCAGAAGAGCCTGACAGTATTGGCAAAAATAAACAAATACTAGATTTCATGAAGGTGATTGTATTTTATTAGCAGATTTGTTTCTTGACATATTGAAAGCAGAGTGCAGTGTGGCTAAAACAGAGCGTATGTAACCTCTGTGTAATATAGAAAGTACCTTAGATGCTTCCAATGGCTTGATCTTGCTTATTAAATAATGATGAAAACCAGCATTTAAATCTTTCCCCTTTAATCTCTGTTCGACAGGCAGATGGGATTCTCCTCTTTTCCAAGCTTTTGTACCCGTGAGAGATAAATGTCTGTAACACATTCGATTCTCACTGAATTGTTATACGATCCACTCTCCTGCTGTCAAAGCACCTTGTAGATTTTCAAACAAACAATATTTCATTTTAGATGAAATCCTTATTACTGTTTGACATTTGGGTATGAAACTAGAACGGAAATCTACAGGCAAGTAGAAATGAACTGAGTTTAGCTGAAAGTGTTAATGCCTTTCAGTGTGCACACACATGAAACCACAGGCCTCATATTGGAACTCGGACCCAGCCAAAACTCAGGTTGGGACTTGAATGCACCGGCTGGAACCCACTGTCTAGTAATTAAAATCACTTGCCTGGTGTCAGGACTTACTGAGGCTCAGGTTCTTTATGTCTCAGCACAGAAGGGATTCAGCAAGAGGCAAAGTGATAGGCAAGAAGTCGTTTTATTACTATAGGAAGCTTGTGAAGGATACACGTGGGCAGGCAAGAGGGCTCTGCCCCAGAACTAAGTGGGAAAGCAGGTTTATTTAGGGAGATACACACTCCACAGACAGAGTGTGGGCCATCTCAGAAGGCAAGAAGCCCCCAAACATGGGGTGGTTAGCTTTTATGGGCTGGGTAATTTCATAGGCTAATGAGTGGAAGGATTATTCCAACTCTTTTGCAGAAGGGGCGGGGATTTCCAGGAACTGGGCCACCCCCCAACTTTTTGGCCTTTTATAGTTGGCCTTGGAAGTGTCATGGCACCTGTAGGTGTGTCATTTAGCTAATGGCTTACAATGAGCGTATAATGAGACTCCAGGTCCACCGGAAGTCAAATCTTCCGTCATCTTGGATCTAGTTGGTTCTAACCAGTTTATATCATACCCTCAACAGCTACGTCATTCTTTTAAATGTTGTGTCCTGCCCCCTTCCCTCCTGTCTCACACCTACTTGGCGGACTCAGAAGTGCTTGTCTAGTTGTTACCCGAAAACTGGGTTCACCTCTTGATGGGTGTCAAGCCAGTAGACACAACCAAGCCAAGTATCAGGAGAAGGAAGGATTTATTACTTGCAGCAAAGTAAGGAGAACATTGGGGATCTTTCCCAAAGCAGTGTCTCCCCGAATAGGAAAAGTGGGGAAGTTTTAAGCTAAGTGTTCACGCATGTTCATGAAGGGGCTTGAGCAGAGGAGAATTCACACAGAATTGGGGCAAAGGTCAACAAAGTCCAAGCTTTAGTTGATTGAAATCAGGAGGGTCAATATGATCATTCCATCCCCCGGCCTGCAGAACTCAACGATATATAATTATGTATATCCCTTGAGGAGGAACTAGGACCCTGCGTTATCACTACACTATTGTTTGACTGCCTTGTCTCTGTTCCTGCATTTCTTTGTTCCCTTGAGATCATTAATTACTGAGACCTGTTCAAGGGCAACCACTGTGGCCAGGCTTAGATCACAAAGTGGCTTAGGCCAAAATGGTTTCTCATATTTCAAGAAAGCTATGCTTGGTTCTCTTTCTCTGGGGCCCTCCCTGACTTATCTGCTTACCTATTGACTTGTTATATCATTCTTTGGGCCACTACAGATGAGGGGGCTGGGAAGAAACTTAAAAAACAAAACAAAACAAACAAACAAAAACCAGTCTTTAAAAGTGGTTTATAGTCCTGCTTGAGCAGCAGAACTTTTCTCCAAATAAAACCACATGAACCACATGCTCTAGTCAGAATCCAACTGAGAAAAGTAGGGCTGTGACACTTGAAGCCTGGATGGAAAGGGAGAGTGAAGCTCTGGGTCCCCATCCAAGCCCCCAGCACCCTCTCCAAGGCAACCAGTGGAATGCCTAGGACTCCTCAGAGAACAGTTTGAAAACTGTTTGAAAACTTCTTCATTGATGAAGAAGTGCAAAGATGGCCACATCTTAGAAGATATACATTTTAATCTGGAATTGGCAATTCTCTTGGTACTACTTGTTTGGGTGTATGTTTCAAAAATTGCCTTTGTTCACCTCAGAAGGTAGTGTGCTGTCTCAGGCCAGCCATAGTTCTTTCGTTGTCTAACTTGGTGTATCAAGGCAAATTCTTTTGCCTATAGCCACATGGCTAAGTTGCTTTGATAATTTTGAAAATCTAAAAGTGTTACATAAATGCAAGGCAAAGGGTACTGTTAGCGAGGAAGAGATTTTCTTCTACCCTTCTAGGTTCTTCTGCCTAGTCTAAAAATTAAATTGACATGAGACAGATTAACAGGAGAAAAATCAAAGTTCAGTTACATGTATACTTGGGAGAGACCCAGGAAAACTGAGGAACTCACCAAAATGGCAGAAGCCTACACTGTAAATACCATCCCCAGCTAAAGATAAAAGAGGATGTTGAGGGTGGAGAAAGTCAGTTGTGGGAGGTTACCAGGAAAAGCCCAGGAAAGAAAGGTGATTGTGAGACAGATTTAAGTCATTGCCTTCTCTATTGATAAGAGTTTTTAGAGATTTGGTCCTCCTCTTCCTCCAGGTACAGAAGGGGAGACACCCTTATAAATGGAGATTTCCCTTACCAATGTAAATGTTTCTTACAAAAGGGCAACTCTTACTTGGCTTTCAGAGCCCTCCCCACATCTGCTTTTTCTCAGAAAACAAAAACAAAGCTTAAAACAATTAATATAATGAAGAGACGTATTTTAGGGTGGCAAATTCTGCCCCTTGCAAAGCTCATAA
The DNA here is from genome assembly GCF_003676395.1 of Aethalodelphis obliquidens. Lineage (NCBI taxonomy): Eukaryota > Metazoa > Chordata > Mammalia > Artiodactyla > Delphinidae > Aethalodelphis > Aethalodelphis obliquidens. The sequence continues at coordinate 14,758,626 of NW_020837948.1, forward strand.
AGATACCAATGATATTCTACTCTTTGGTTTCTATCTTAGTGGGTATGAATCTTCTTTCTAAACATGCATGTGTAAGAGAATTCATGCTAATTTGCTTTCCTAAATTAAATGAAATCTGTCTCTGAGCTCTTATCCCATTGGGCCAGCAGCAAATCTAGTACCAGTCGTTGCTTACCCTCCACTCCAGCACTGTCCTAAGGTCATGGGGAATTTCTGGGAGTTTTGAGATGAGCAGGTCATGTGATATAGTTGTCTTGGTCACAGGTGAATTGCTAATATTCTGGAAAGTACATTTTAAAATAAAATATTCTTGAATTAGTAATGTCACTTCTGAAACTTTCTGGGGGCAAGAATGCTGCGTGTTCCCAAAGTTGACTCATCTCAGAATGGTTTTTCAGGGCGTATATGAACTGATCGCATTAACATTTTGCTGGCCTGCCACACAGCAAAGCCAGTTTACTGACACCAGTTTGTGGTGAAGGAAAGTATGGTGTTTATTGCAGGTGCCAAGCAAGGAGAATGGGTGGCTCATGCTCAAAAGACCCAAACTCCTGACGGTTTTCAAGGAAGCATTTTTAAAGGCCACATTTGGGAGTGAGGGCTGCAGGGTGCATGACTTTCTTCTGATTGGTTAGTGGTGAGGTAACAGGGTGGTGATTCAGGAATCTCAATCATCAACCTTCTGGTTCCAACCAGTCTGGTGTCTATGTGCTGGTGCTCAGCCTGTAGTCACCATCCTCCACTTGGGTGGGGACGTCGGTTCCTGTAGAAGAACTCAAATATACGCATCAGATTGTTATATATGTCCCTTGAGGAGAAACTAGGACTCTGCTTTATTGCTGCACTATTATTTCTTGACTACTTTTCCTTCGTTTCTGTATTCCCTCATGTCCTTAATTAGTAACTGTTTGAATCTACTCTTTGAAACTCAGGGAAGACCTACAAACAAGAAATGGGGGACACGAAAAGGCTTTTGTACCTGAGAAGGCCTCATAGGGTCCTGCTTAGTTTCAAGCATTTCCCTGAACTTCTATAACAGGTTCTTTGGGTCTTTACCAAAAGATCATGAGACCATTTTGCCCCAGCAGTTCTTCCATTTCTGGTTTACTTCTGAATGCTGCTGCTTTAAAAACATCAAGATTACCCCTTTTCTATTGGTACAGGAGCACTGTGTATCACATGGAGCTATTTAAAATATTGGCAATGTCTCAGTTCCTCCCCCCCCCCCCGCCCCCGCCCCCCCACCCCCATCTCTCTTCCAGGGTTTGTTTTCTGTAATAGATGTGCTGGCTCTTTTTTTTACTGGCACATTTGATATAAGCTGCCTGGCAGTAAATACTGCATGGTGCTACAGATTGCCGGCAACCTGATTTCTTAATCCTTAACTTGTTCCAATACTTGACGGCTGAGTTAGCACATGGGATGCCATAAAATGCTGGGACTGGTCTGAGATAGAAAGACAAAAAAGCCTTCCTGATTCTCCAGATTTCCTTTCAGAAGACTTTATTTTTAGAGTCAGAGATAAAACAGACTAAAGTCTATATGCAGAAGATGAACTTGGAAGTCTAGCTTGCTGAGACTCAGTTGAGCTTTAGATGTTGAATGTAATCAACACTGTTTGCATTAAGTTTGGGTTGCCATTTTGTAAGTTGCCTTCTTATGTGTAAAAATGAAATGGAAGGCTTTAAAAAATCTTCCTGCCTGTGGGCCACCCTGAAATTACACTGGTGGCAACAGCCATTTTTCAATGGAAAATGTGAGGTCATGTAGCATCTCCAAATTCCATTAGCAAATGCAGTGAGAGAAAAAAATGGGCCAGTATCAAAAATTTTTAAATCCTATCAGTTACACAAAAAGAAGATTTATAATTTGTGACCCTGTGAAAGGCATCCACAGAAGTCAGAATTACTGATATATTTGGTACCAAATAGTTAAAAAGTTGTGGAGGAGACTGCTGGCTGTCCACTACAATCACTTTTTTTTTTTTTTTTTTGCGGTACGCAGGCCTCTCACTGCTGCGGCCTCTCCCGTTGCAGAGCACAGGCTCTGGACGCGCAGGCTCAGCGGCCATGGCTCACGGGCCCAGCCGCTCCACGGCATGCGGGATCCTCCCGGACTGGGACACGAACCGGTGTCCCCTGCATCAGCAGGCGGACTCCCAACCACTGCGCCACCAGGGAAGCCCTACAATCACTTTTATATTTCTCTCACAATACTGGAAAGCTGCACAATGGCCACCCAGGTATATTATACTTCCCAGCTCTCCTTGCACTTAGGTGAGGGCAGGTGAGGTAAAGGAGCATGCAGTCTCATGCCTGGACCTCGGAATGGATTTTTCTATTTTGGTACTAGTATAAAACAAGGAAAGGTAGTTTGAAATCTTATCATTTCCTTGAATCACTAAATCTTTAAAGCACAAGTGTTCTTAGAGATGCATCTTATCTATCCAAAAATAACAGCATGTGTGGCTGTGGTGAGCATCTAGCTATAGCTCTATTTCATTTTACTTATATTCGTCACCAGGTACTCAGTACGAACTCTTTTAAAGATATGATCGTATCCTTGAGTCAGTGAAAAATGTGTAGGTAAAGCTAAATGAAAAGCCACTTAGAGAAATATTGAACATAGGTGGGGATTTTAGTTCACATTGAGAGACCAAGGCCAGGATGTGCCAGCCTGGCAGGGGTTGGAGGGTTGGTGTGGAGGTAGAATACTTAGGGTTAAGCTGGAAACAGAGGAGAAAACTTACAGTCAAAACAGAACTGGAGGGCCAGGGACCAGGTGAGAAGGTAAGAGTATAAACTGACAGCCCTGACAGCAGGGCTTAGAACAAAGGTCTCTGGAAACAATCCAGCAGGTTGGCATTGGGAGGAAGTAGATGTCAAAGGGAAAGCAATGCAGGGGGTTGCACAGTCTGAGCAGGTGGTCCACAACATGGAAAGCCACAGAAACTGAAGAGCTAAGACAAGTAAGGCAAAACTGATGTATAGCCAAAACCCTTGGGAGAGGTTCTGAGAGGGCGGCCATGCTGGTCGCAGCCAGAGACATTCCCAGCTCCAGAGAGGACAGTGCCAGCCCTGCAGAGGGAGTCAGCTGCTGTTTTATCTTTGTGGAAGGAGTCATGGCAGGAGTGAAACTCGAAGAGTTCCTGGTGGGGAGAAGGGGATCATCCCAGCATTCCTGTAATGGGGAAGGGGTGTGCACTCCCTCAGAAGGTACAATAGTGGTGGCATACAGCTGTCAGGACCTGATATGCTTCAGTCCCAGCCCATGGCAAAGTCCTGGTGGCTTTTCTAAATAGAGGAGTCACACTGAAGTTAAATGAGGAGGAACGATGCAAGTGGACCTTGACAGCCCTTGGAGGACCCACCTATACCAACTCTTTTGCTCAAGTTCCTTGAATTTTTAGATGCACCAACCTCCAGGAAGAGATGATTACAACGTGCAGTAGATGATTCTCACTTCCAAACTGCAGTTGTATTCCTGGAATCTTCCTGTGAACAAGAGAACTCACCCTTTTAAATAGGAAATAAGCTCTCTTCTGATCGTTCTTAACAAAAAGTAGGCTGAAGATTTTTCTAGGATGGCAATGTCATTTTGAATTTCATGGTTCCCCACAGCAGCTTCCAGTGGAGGCTTAATTTATATCCGGATTCTCATGATTTTCAAGATGAAGGCAGCTTTCGTTTAGGATTCTGATTTCCAATTAACAAACATATTACTTGATGATAACTCTGGTTTAATGACTAACAGCCATGATTAGCAGAGGGTCAACTGTATCTGAAAGGGCAGGGCAATGCTCAGAGTCACATATTCCACTTCCCTTAGAGATAACAATATCCAGTGTTGTTATGAATTTTCATGAGAATTAATACTGGGATTTGTGTCTTTGCTGAAGGTCTTTGATGATGAAACTAAAATAAGTAAGCAAACAAATAGCTCTTCAAGCTTCATGTGGGAAAGCCCTTAATTTATTACTTACGTCTTGTTAATCACAGGAAAACTGGAGCAAGCAAGATGGGGGAACAAAATATAATAACCAGTTAGCTGTGTGTATATACAGTGGTCTGCTGACTGTGTATCTTGAAAACTACCTCAGATAGAGTAGAAGCCAAATACCTGAGTCTAGATTAGGAATGAAACACACAAGCTCAGCTTCTTGCCTTTCTAGTTGTATTTCTCCCCGACACCAAGCTTTTCTCCATTGGCAATCCTTGATATTCCACATACATTTTAAGGGACTTAGAAGGAATCTTGCCAATCAGGTGGTTTTGTTACTGAACTCCTAGAACACCTAGTTAAAGTCTTGCCTCTGGGATCAAGGCTTTGGCTGTGCCTTGAAAATGTAGCAGAACTTCTGTTTTACGAACTTGAGGATTCTTCTCTTCTTCTCTTTGTGCCAATCCACATCTCCAGAAAATTCAGAAGGGAAGTTCCTGGGCAAGGCTTCCTGTTTTCTTCCAGAGACAATTTTTCTTGCCAATTTTCCTGATGATCTTTGCCTGAAGAGGAAAGGAGTTCTAGTGGGAACTTGATTTATGTGTTTAAGGTGAAATCTGTGTTGTTAATTTCCTAAGAACAAGCATATTACTTTAGGACAAGCAAATACTCACGTAGCCTTGCCTTTGGTTTAGAGACTAATGAGCATGAATAACAGAGGTCAGTGTGGCAGGTCCTGCTCATTGTCTCACTGAGACCTAGTCCTTCTAGCATGTTCTCCCAGACATGCTAGCCTGGAAAGCTGGAAATGGCATCTGACAGATCCTTTTCAGCTGGGTGTGCCTCTGACCTCTCTTCTCCAAGTAGACACACTCACATGAAATTTAGAAGGAGAAAAAGAGCAAGAGGTGGGGGCTATGTGGACAGAGGCAGTGTGATTCTGGGGCTGGCAGCTGCACAGGCAGCTTCTCGGTTCAGCATTTCCTAATTGCAACAGAGACCCATACTATAAATTCTTTAACATACCAGTTCTCAAGAGTAGTTCTGGAAGCTGTTCCTTGAAACTTCAGTTTATAACATGTTCTTTCAAATCACACAATGATTTTGTGAGCTCTCTTCTATCCTGTAAAAATTTCCGTTCTCTTTATATCATCTGTAATGGATTCCGTTATCTGCAACACAAAACATTGACTGATAAAGTGAATCTTTTTGGAAAGTCTTGAAAGCAGAATCCCTACAGGCTTCTTAAAGGTCACACTTTCTCTGTCTGTCTCTCTTCCATTCTTACTGCTGGCCCCAGGGATGTGGCCTGCACGCCTTTTCTCTTTCTAGCTGTCATTATCTTTCCTTTATTTTTTGTAATCTAATTCTTATAACATTATCTGTAAGAAAAGAATGTGAGTGTTTACACCTCCTTGACCCACTAAATCCATATCCATTTTAAGTTACTTGTCACTAGCCATGATAGAAAGCAAAGTAGGACTGCTCCCAAAACCCAGTGGATGGCAGGCATTTAGGTTTCCTTCATGAAGTTTCATGGGAGCTGTTCCCTGCCCACAGGGAACTTTAATAAGGACTGGAGTTGCACACTGCTAGTCCCTTCTTACATATACTTCTTAGGTAAACCTCACACTGTCATGCCCTCTTTAATCCCCAGGGATGGTATGGAAGATTTCTCCTTCTAATGAGTGAAGCACCCTAGTTGCATCTATGCTTTCAGATTCTAGTGGCTCAATTATGTATCAAGAGAAACAGAAATATACCCGTAATACAGGGGTCATGTTGCCACTCCTGCCCCCTTCATCTCATCTTATAACCACAGTCACCTTAAGCCATCCTGATACTCCTTTACTAGCTCAGTCAACCCTCCCAGTCACTCACAAACTGCTTACAGTTGGGACACCGGCTTTTGAACTGGTTCCTCAGAGTTGCATAGTTCATATAACTATTTTTCTCTATTTTCTCTTTGCCAAGACATCAGAGTTTTCAAGTCTATTCATTCTTTTAGGAAACAAGGTTCCAAACAGGTGTTTAGAATAGAAGTGTGCAGAGCAGATTCAGACAGGTGGGAATTTAGAAAACAGATAAGACTCTTTGATTGCATTTTGAAAAATTTTTACTCCTAGAAAAAGGAACCCTCCTGCACTGTTGGTGGGAATGTAAACTGGTGCAGCCACTATGCAGAACAGTATGGAGGTTCCTTAAAAAACTAAAAATAGAGCTACTATATGATCCAGCAATTCCACTCATGTGCGTATATCTGGAGAAAACTCTAATTTGAAAAAAGATTCCCAATGTTCATAGCAGCACTATTTACAATAGCCAAGACATAGAAACAACCTAAATGTCCATCAACAGATGAATGGATAAAGAAGATGTGAGATATATATTTATATACACATACATACAATGGAATATTGCTCAGCCATAGAAAAGAGTGAAATAATCCCTTTTGCAGCAAAATTGATGGACCTAGAGATTATCATATTAAGTGAAATAAGTCAGAGAAAGATAAATATCATATGATATCACTTACATGTGGAATTTTAAAAAATGATACAAATGAACTTATTTACAAAAGGGAAATAGACTCACAACATACAAAAAAGAAAAGAAAATCTCATGGTTACCAAAGAAATGGTGGGGGGGAGATAAATTAGGAGTTTGGGATTAACATATACACACTATTATATATAAAATAGATAAACACTAAGGACCTACTGTATAGCACAAGGAACTATATTCAATATCTTGTAGTAACCTATAATGGAAAAGAATCTGAAAAGAATATATATATATATTTAGATAGATAGATAGATAGAATCACTTTGCTCTATACCTGAAAATAACACAACATTGTAAATTAACTACACTTCAATTTTTAAAAATGGTTTAAAAGATAATTTATACTCCTTGAATTCATACTCCATACAGAGATAAGAGAAGTCAAAACAGTGGGACAAGGAAGAGGTACAATGTCAAAAAAGTTATGAGCTGAAATACAAAAGAGTTTTACACAAGAAGTTTCACATCTGTTTAAGCAGGTGAAATCAGTATATCCATTTGGTTTCTGTGGTTATATCTCATAGATTCTGTTAATTATCATGAACTTACTTTTCTTCAGAGGGTTTAGTTTATACCCTGCCAGAGAGCCAGTGACAATGAGTAGTGGCAATGTGACAGAACTAGAACTGAATAAGGCTGTGGTTATTTATGTCCATACAAGCAAGGGACTATGCTTTGGGGGAGATTTCAGGGGTGTTCCTTTCCGTCTCCTGATGAAAAAGTCTCTTCCATGTTGAGCTGATGCAGATAATGTAACTCCTTTGAAGGAGGGCAGGTGGAACAGTAAAAGAGGCCTGGATTTGGAATGAGTAGTTCTTGTTATGAATCCTTATATGTTATTTAATTTTTTGCTGACCTTGGTCAAATCAGTTACTTTCATAGTACCTTAATTCAACACCCTTCAGTTGGAAATATTTATATTTTTATATCTTGTGCCCTTCTGAGGTTAATGGGAGGATCAAGCGAGATAATATATTTGTTGACACTATGTAAACACCACATTGCTTTAACATATTAATGGTCAAACCAGGCTATCTCTGTTAAATAACAACTAGAGTAGCAAACTAACTCATTATCAGCCACAGCTTCTGAATCAGCTAGCCTTGTAAGTAAGTCTTGAAGTTGGGTAGTCTTAGTCCTCCAACTTTGCTTTCCTTCAATATTGTGTTGGCTATTCTGGGTCTTTTTCCTCTCCATATAAATTTTTAGAGTCAGTTTGTTATTATCCACAAAATAACTTGCTGGGGTTTTGATCACACTTTCATTGACTCTATAGATTAAGATGGGAAGAACTGACATCTTGACAATATTGATTATTCCTATCCACAAACATGGAATTTCTCTCTATTTATTTCGTTATTTTATTTTTTTATCAGAGTTTTATAATTTTCCTCATATTGATCTTGTAGATATTTTGTCAGATTTATACATAAGTATTTAATTTGGGGGGGGTGCTAATATAAATGGTACTGTGTTTTTAATTTCAAATTTTACTTGTTCATTGCTGGTATAAAGGAAAGCAATTGACTTTTGTGGATTAATCTTATATCCTGCAAACTTGCTATAATACTATAATTGCTTATTAATTCCAGAATTGTTGTTGTTGTTGATTCTTTTGGATTTTCTGCATAGACATATCATCTGTGAACAAGGACAGTTTTATTTCTTCCTTTCGAATCTGTCTGTATACCTTTAATTTCCTTTTCTTTCCTAATTGCATTAGCAAGGACTTCTAGTAGGATGTTGGAAGGAAATGGAGGGAGGAAACGTCCTTGCCCTGTTCTTGGTCACTCTGAATCAGTTAAGAATCTTTTAGTTGTGAGAAACAAAAATGGTATCCAGTGGTCTTAAGCAAACAGAAGAATTTCTTGCAAAGCTCATGGAGGGTTTTGAAGGATCAGGCTTAGGAAAATGGACAAAAGCCAAGAGGGTCAAGAATCAGGAAACACTGCAGTCACGTTTTAGCAGAAGCAGCCTGACCGGAACGTTACTACTACCAGTACCGTAGGATAGGACCTCTGCTACTGAAAGGACAAGTGTCTCCCCCTATTCCCAATTAATGAAGATGCTCCTATCACTTTTGCTGATGTAAATGAATCCAAACAATTCTTGTGCTTTAGAGTTACAAGGCAAAGATTCAAAGCCCTGAACAGGAGCATCTGATTGGCTGACTCTGGGTTGCGTATCCAATAGGCTGGCTATCACCATTAAGTAGGAGAGGAGATCTGGTGCCTTTAGCTTCCATTGAAGGATGCAGTGAATAGCTATCATTAAGTCTCCGTGTACTGGAGGATCACAAGTTTTTCGTCAAATTTATTTATTTAGAACTTAGCTCATTCTGCATCAAAGGAAAGTAGGAACAATAAGTTTTGGAGTGAATTCAGGACAGTAAATTTTAGCTAAACACGAACGGGGGAAGAAGGGATGCTGAATAATCAAGGATCACAATAGACAGTGTACTAAAATGAAAAAGGGGCTTAGGAAGGAGTGGTAAGGGGATGCTAAAAATTACTTTATTTCACAAACACTGTCTGGAAAAGTTCTGAAAAAATTATCTAAAAACTCCTTTAAGTTGTGCAATTCTTAGGGTACAGCATGTGTGAGCTGGAAAGGACTTAAGAGCTTCAAATTCACCACTCCATATGTGAAGAAACTCAGGCTGAGTGAGTTGATATGAATATACAAGTTAAGGGCAGAGTCAGGACAAAACACAATTTTCTAGACTCAAGTCCAGTGTTATTTTCATAGCACTACATGGTATCTCTTTCCAAAAAGTGTCATTCTTTTTTCTGTCAAAAAAGGAAGAAATGTGAAATATCTTAACTAAAAAATACACTCAGTGCTGTTTACTGATGCAGTCCAGCTGAGCCACTGAATTCTGTACTTACCCATGACTTTTGTGTCCAGGCATTGGACAGTTTTCTAAGGGTTATGACCTGATATCTGGACCAAGAAATTTCATGGAAACTTTCATGATTATTTTAGAAGGAGTAGCTTAATTTAATTAGATCAATATTTATAGCACACCCACTATATGCAAAGTCAACTGGGTATAAAAACGAGCAAAATGGGTTTCCTAACCTCAAGATCTCATAAGCCACTGAAAGTAAAATAGGCAAGCCCACAAATATAATATAAAATGAATTTTGAATGTGATAGGCAAGGTACTAATTATAAGCTATGGATTTTCTAAGGAGAACAATTACATCTAATACCACTATATTCTTCCATGTTGAAGACTTCCACTGCTTACTCATATCTGGTTCTCTAGGCCCTCTGAGCATGTGGGAGGGTCACATTCTGCTCTTGTTGCCGTGTGACTACCTCGGGCCAATGGGCTACAAGTAGAAATGGTGTGTGCCACTACCAAGCCCAAGGGTTTCATTGCAGTTGTAGCTCTTTTCTCCCACTGAGGTAACAGAGAAGCCATAGCCTCAGATAGTGCAGCTATAACAAAGCGAATTGTCCATGAGACTGAATGACTGAGTCACTGCATGGAGATCAGTTGCCCTGGAAAGTCTCCCAGACCCACAGTGGATATTTTGTGACTAAGAATAAACTTTTGTTGGGTTATATCACGGAGAATTTTGGGCTTTTTTGTTATGGCATTACCCAGTTTATCCTGACTAGTATATCTTCATCCCGGCCTGTTCTTTATGGAAAACATACTGCATAAGTTAAAAACATGTATATATATGCAAATATATATTTAATAAAAAACATATTTAATAATTTAAACAATATTTTAATAAATAAGTAAAATAATTATTAAATCTATTTAATAACTTAAATATAAGTTAATTGAAACCTCTCTTTCTCTCTCTGTCTATATATTGCAGCATGTGTTATTTATTGCAGTGAACAATTTAATGCTTGAAAAATTAGGAGTCTTTTCAAGTCTAGGTTGTCTCTATTTCTCTCCTTCCCCTCACCTTAACTGTTTGTATATATTTAGAAAAAATTTTTATATTTTCCCCCTTTCATTATTAACCACCTGCTATTCTTGCATAGAGCCCAGTCTTTTACAGAATCATTCAACTCTGATTATAGTCTAAGCGTGAAATTGATGGGCACAAAGCATCAACTATAGACGGTTCAGGTTGAGTGAGTACAGAAGTAGGGAATAGTCTCAGGATTCCTAATGCTTCAAAGAACAAAACTAACTAACCTAACTAAACAAAATAATAAGAACGAGAGAACTGCTGTCAAAAAGGAATATTCATGTAAATGATAAAACACATTTTGTTGTGGGAAAAATAAAACTCATAGAGTTAGTTTTTGAAAAGTTAAAAAAAAAATTTTCTGTTCCTCTTTTTTTCCTTTTGGCAATGTGGTGATGAGGGTTGCGGAGATGGCTGGACTGCATGCGGCCAAGGAAATCAGAAGTGATGATTCCAGCCAGTTGTACTCTCCAAGAAATGTGAAATCACTCCAAGTTAAAGAGCACATAATACTGCCTGAAGTCTACTGAAACCCTTCCAAAATATGCCCAAATTAAGTCTTCCAAGTTTCATTGCTCTATTGGTGCCCTCACACAGAGCAATTGCAAATCATGAAACCTACAAGAAAACTGAAGTTGGTTTTTTTTTTTCAAAAATGACAACATGTGTCACAAATAGGTCCATTCGTTTGGAAATATATGACATGAACAGACCACTTTTTTCCCTCCGTACACCATTACCAGCCCTTTGGCCTTGTTATTTTGTAACTTCCTTGGTTTCTTGTCAACTCCTTTGATTGCATCCAAGGGAAACTTGGAGAAGTACTTAAAATAGAAATAACTGGGAAACTCTAGGCCATTCTGCTTTTCTTAATGCCAGCACTTAACCTTTGTTGATGTAACGCTTTCTTTGCAAATAGTGCAAATTGGAAATTTCCCTAAGATCACAATCCAGCCCTCCCCAGAGCCAAATTCAGCCTCAGAGTTGCTGTTCTCAAGTATAATGATATTTATTCAGTCCCAGCTCATTTCCTACTTTTCTGTTGAAACATTAGCCCCACAGCATTATTTAACAATCGAGTCATTTGGACAATGAACTGTTGGGTTCCAAATTTTGGATTTCTGAAGGAAGTGTAAATATTTGTCCATGGTTGATATTTTGGGCATTGATCAAGGAAGGGCCTGGTATATACAACGGTTTGACCTTTTGCTTTCCCTAGAGACGTGTGTAAATTTCTTCCAAATTCATTCATTTTGTTTCACCTGCTGGGAATCATGTTTACCTACAACAATACTGTAAGAACCTATTGAGAAATCCTCTGAGCTGTCGTTAATGTGTTTTCATTATGTGCAGAGGAGGCTTTTATTGTGTAGCCCTCCACTGACACCCTATTCATGCTTCCTATTATCCCTCTAGCTTTGTCTTCAGCTAAACACATTCTCTTTTCTTCCTCCAAGTGATTATTTGCATGAAGATTTGCATTTAAATGGATGTGGAGAGTACATTAACAACACCTATACCAACCATGTGAAAGCTGCACAATATTTGTTGCTGCCAGCATGAATGGGAAGAAAATTCAATGCATGTTTTGTAAGGAGAGTCCTCAGGTAACTGCATTTGAGACACAAAGGCACTTCATTAGATCATATTTAATAGTGATTATGCATGCAGAAGTATATGAATACAAATGGCCTATTCCCAAAAGGGATGATGTGAAATCCACCAATACATAAGTGTTCATGCAGGAAGCAAACATATATGTAACCATCTGAGTTGAATTCAAAGGTCCCTAATTGGGTTGAGAGGATATTCCAGGGTTGGTCCATTTTGACCTTTATGTCCTTGCTAATAGAATAGGAAGGAACAGTGAGAACTAAAATACACTGCATTTTCTGTCTGCATCTTAGGGCTTTTTGTAAAAAGACTGCATACCAAAGAGTGTAAAAGAAAAAAGGAGGAAAGTAAAAGAAAAAAAGGAACAGAGAGCAGGGTGGGAAGAAAGAGAAGCGTGTTTAGTGAGATTTTAGGTGTTCACCCAGTTTTTAATTAAAAGCGGTTAAAAGTGGAAAAAGAGAGAGAGGAAAAGACAAAAAGGGAGAAAAATGGAAAGAGAAGAAAAGACATATTAAAAGAATATATAAATCAGAGAATAAGTCTGAATGCAGAAGAGGAAGTAAAGGAGGGATGGAAGGAGGGAGGGGAGGGGGAGAGAGAGAGAGAGAGAGAGAGAGAGAGAGAGAGAGAGAGAGAGAG